>NC_053519.1:23380000-23582500 GCF_016920715.1 Anopheles arabiensis | reverse complement strand
CTAACGTGACCTACGCGCGTTCCTCTTATAACTTTTTTCCCGCGATGGCCGTCGGGCCATCGCTACATCGCGAGCATTGCCCTTTTTCCCCGATCTTCGAGAATGTCGACTGTCACTTTGGCGCTCAAGATCCTAACCCCAACACTACCCTGACAGCCGTTTGTTTACCTAATTGGTATGACAGCTGTTTGTTTACCTAACTCGTATAATCACGTGGTTCGTCGACACGGTTACAAATGTAACATTCTCCCCACCGGTATGCTACTTTAGTGGCCTACCTTCGTAGTGCCGACATCCAAAAGCGCAATATTTACAGCTGGTCGCTCAAACAATCCGCTCATCGTTTGCACCGTCACGCGCCGCACCTGATGATCGCTCGTACGACACACCTTGACGATTCGTCCCTTTGGCCAGCAGTTTCTCGGGTTGTTTCCATCCGCAATCAACACCAGATCCCCCTCTTCTAATGGTTTCGTCGGCTGGTACCACTTGGTCCGTCTTGTCAGCGTCGGTAGGTATTCGTTCACCCATCTTTTCCAGAATATATCTGCGAATTGTTGTGCTGCTTTCTAGGACCTACGTACGGATGGGATGGAATCATCAAGCGGGAGCGGTGGCTTGCTTCCATTAGAGCTACCTAAAATAAAGTGATTAGGCGTTAATGGGGAATCAGCCTCGTCTTCAACCGGTACGTCTGTCAACGGTCTCGAATTCACGATCAACTCCACTTCACTCAATCTAGCACGGAGCAGCTCGTCGGTGGGGTTATGAGGAAGATCAAAGGACGAAAGCGTCTTCTTTATGGACTGGATAAGTCTTTCCCATGACCCTCCAAAGTGGGGTGATGCTGGAGGGTTGAACACCTATTTCGTCCCTGGTTGCACGAATTCTGCCATCAGCCGGTCCGAATCGACTAGTGTAGATGCTTCTTTAAGCTCACGCGATGCGCCTACGAAATTGGTGCCCCGATCACTCACAAACTCCAGTGGCGTGCCCTTCCTGGCGACGAAATTGCGAATCGCAAATATGCACGAGTCAGTAGATAGACTGCTCGCAATCTCAATGTGTATGCCATTGGTGGTGAGGCAGGTGAACATCACTCCCCACCGTTTTTCGGTTCTCCTGCCCACCGCGACTATCATTGGTCCAAAATAGTCAATGCCAGTGTAGGAGAAAGGTTGTTGATAGGCCGCCAATCGTTGATACGGGAGGTTTCCCATCGCAGGATTCTGAGGTTTAGCACGACGAACCTTGCAGTACTGGCAGCTGCGTCTCACTCGGCTGTAAGCTGCTTTTAGTCGCGAGAGATGGTACTTCAGCCTTATCTCGTTTATTGCAGTTTGGTGATTCGCGTGTCGGTATCTTTCGTGGTACCAACTGATCAACAGATCGGTCACATAGTGTGAACTTGGGATGATAATGGGTCTTTTAGCGTCATAGCCAACCCACACGCATTGATCGTTCCTTCCCTTTATTCGAAGAACTCCGTATTTATCGACAAACGGACTTAGTTTGTACAGTGGGCTCGATTTTTTAAGTGGCTGGCTCCATGGATGTTTTTGCAGCTCACGGTCGTACAACGATCGAATGTCATCCGCATATTCATCACGTTGGACTCGCCGGTAAATTGCATGTTCTGCACCTTGCAATTCTTCTTGCGTTAGTGCTCCCGTTCGCCTGCCTTCTCTGGATGTTCCTGAGCGGGAGTTGTGTATAAAGCGGTAAACGTACGCAACCGCTCTTAGGAGTCTCTTCCACTTAGAAAAACGAGTGAAATTTACTACCGGTTCGTTAAACGCGTGGTGCAGTAGATGGCGACGCACTTCTTCTTCCGTTTCGCGTAGCTGCACCGTCGTATCCGGCCACTCGCTGGATGGTTTCCACAGAAAGCCGAGTCCACGGTACCATCTACTATGTGGGCTGAGATCGGGTAATTTCTGCCATTTCGTACCCTCATCAGCTACATTGGCCTTGGTGGATATCCAAATCCAATCAGCAGCTTTGGTCGTTTCGACGAGTTCGCTTACCCGTACCACAACAAATTGACTATATCGTCGATGGTCTGCATTTCTCCAGCACATTACAGTCTTGGAATCGGTCCAAAATACTTCTCGCGCAATGTGTAGACGATGTGAGGCTTTTATTGCGTTTGCCAGGCGTGCGCCTAATACTGCAGCCTGTAGCTCCAACCGCGGTATGGACGTAAATGTTAACGGGGCAACCTTTGTCTTCGAGCCCACCAACGCGCACTCTATCACTCCATTTTCTTCAAACCTAAAATAGGCTACAGCAGCCATCCCGTTTTCGCTGGAATCACAGAAAACATGCAGTTCTATGCTTGAGCCTTTATCCATTGTGACTTGTCGGTAACATCTAGGGATGTTAACTGCATGTATGCTAGGTAATACCGATAGCCAGACACGCCACTTATCAAGTAGAGTGCCCGTGACTTCTTCGTCCCATGTTACCTTAGCGCGCCAAACTTCTTGCAGTAGTATCATTAAATACATTAACAGATGGCCGATTAATCCCATGGGGTCGTATATTGACATGAGGATGCGCAATATTTCCCTTTTCGTGGGTGCTCTTCCGTCGAGCAATGATTGTGGATCGTATCGTGCAGAGATTTTAAAGGTAAACGTATCCGTCTCCGTGTTCCACCACATACCAAGCACCTTTTCCGTTGCCATTTCCATTTCGATTGGCCTTTCAAAGCTCTCGGTATCATTCCCGTTCATCACCGTCTTCACCCGTGTGAAATTAGACAGCCAGTTGCGGATCTCGAACCCGCCCTGTGAATGCACAAAACGAACATCACGTGCTAGTCTAATGGCTTCTTCTTCAGACTCCACGCTGGCGAGCATGTCATCCACATAGTGCTCGTATTTGATACATTCAACTGCTCGAGGGTATTCTTTTAAAAAGCGATCGGCGTTTATATTCTTCACGTAGTGTGCAGTGCTTGGCGAACATGCGGCGCCAAACGTCATCACACTTAGTACGTACTGCTATGGGGTGCTGCCGATCTTGCCATCGTTCCAGAAAAACATCTGGCTGCGCTGGTCTCGTTCGTTCATACGGACCTGAAAAAACATTTCGCGTATGTCTCCGGTCACCGCAATTTTATTCTCGCAGAATTTGTACAGTACGGTTAAGAGTCCCACGAGCTTGTCCGGTCCAGTAAGTAAAACAGAGTTTAGGCTGACTCCATTCACTTTCGCAGCAGCATCAAACACAACTCGAACCTTTCCCGGCTTATTTGGATTGATGACGGGAAAAATAGGCAAATACCAATCGTTTGGTTCTTTAATATTTTGTTCAGTAGGGGTAAGCTTTCGTATATACCCTCTCTCTTCATATTCTGTGATCTTTGTATGCATTGCCTGAGCCAGGTCCGGGTCACGGCGTAGCTTCCTCTCCAGACAGTCATGACGCTTCAATGCAATTGCTCGGCTATCCGGTAACGTAATGGTTTCATACTTCCATAAGAGACCGGCCTCATACCGTCCATCTATCAACCGTACTCTGGATCCAAGAATGTTAAGCGCGCGTACTTCATCATCGGAACGCCGCTGTTTCGTCGGATGATAGACTCCAAGCGACTCAAAAGAGAAGTATTTCCTCTACGCTAGATCCATCTCACTATCTTTTTTTTCATTGCAGGGACAAATATGCACGCTCATGGACTTAACCCTCTTCGTATTAACCTCTGTCGATGTGAATTTATACGGACCATATACCACCCAACCGAGTCGTGTTTTCGATGCGGCTGGCTCGTCCGCCATTCTCTCAACGGTTTTCAGTGTTTGGCTCAAGAAACAGTTATCAATTCCAATCAGTATTCTGGCGGAAGCATTATCATACGATGGTAATGGTATCCCTTTGAGATGATCGTATTTGACGGCTAACTGCAACGGTGATACTCACTGCTTACTCAACCCCAGAGTACGCACTGTGTGTACGGCACGCATATTGTACACACCTGGGGCCCCTACACCAGATATTTTCACGGATATCTCAACAGACTCATCCTCAACCCGGCTCTGATTCCCGGTCTACGAAATGCACAAGGGGTGAGGTTTGCTGCTGATGCCCAACTCTTTCAATAAATCGTGCTCCATGAAGGTGGCCGAAGATCCAGAGTGTACGTTGCACTTAGCGTTGTCAGGACATCCTTCCTGACGGATGCTGGGTACCGGATTGTTGCTCGGCGAGTGTAACAACCGATGATGTCGGCGCTCACATTTATTTACCGTACACAATGTATCGATGGTACAAGAACCGGAATATTTACGAAGACATGTTCGGCAAAGGCCCGCTCGCTTAATAAGGGTACAACGAGCGTTGACACTCATAGCACAAAGCTTACTGCAGTCGGACAGATTTGCGCAACTCTCCTGACACGCAACACAACGCTTGATATCGCACTCAGTCATCGATGGTTTGGGTGCTGTATTTACGGCCGGTTCTGTGGAATGAATATTTTGGTGAGCGTACTAACGGTCGTTCTGACGAGTGCTACCGTCATGTTTCACCTCCTTACGACTGCTAGTATGTTTCACTCCCCGGCTGGCAGCGCGGACTAACTCCTTCATCCATTCGTTGAATGTCGCCATCGTGACGCGTGTGCAGCTGTTCTGGTAGTAATACCAGTTTAGTCTCACATAAGTCGGCAGCTTGTCGACGAGCTCCTCCAGAAGTGGTCCTCCATCGAAGTAGCTGTGCAGACCGGAACTCGTAATCGATGCACAGAAGTTCCGTACTGCTACACCATAATTCACCAGCGCTTCGAAATTGTCATCCTTCGGGGGCGGCATGCGTCTGATGTTGGCCATCAATGTGTTCACCACTATCTCCGGACGGCCATAACATCTCCTTCAGTAAGCAGTTGCCAACTGCTTCTCGCGCTTTCCCCTTCAAGCATGTTTGTAGCCGCAACATGTTCTCGCCATTCGTGTAGCCACATATCGCGGTAGAGTGCTCATAATTCGATATGAATGCCATCCACTCTTTGGGGTCGCCTGCGAATGCTGGGAGCTCCTTACTCGTGCACTTCCGCGCCGAGATTTGGCTTTGGTTAAACGACGGAAAAACAGTCGTGTTATAATGCATGGATCGATGCGTCGTTTCTACAGGATGCACGGGAACAAAACTAACTGATGACCTATACGGTTCTTCATGCTGTCTCGGAATGCTCGTAGAAGGGCGTATTGATCCCTCCAGCAACCGTTTCTTCTCGGCCATTCGACGTTGCTCGCATCGTTCAACGGCAAGCAGTCTCTCTTCAAGCAGCTGTTGTTCACACTGTTTATCGATTCTTTTCAATTCATCCTCGATCGCAGTAGACCTCGCTTCGGGAATCCTTACGGGTGAATGCACGGGCGGCACTTCAACAGCGTAAGGCGGGAGAAAGTGGTTTTGTGGACGCATCGGCCTGTTAGCGGGGGCTTGAGTACGAGTCTCAGGCTGACGCTGATCCACTTCCCCCACACGATCAGTATCACGTAACCACTGATCTATGTCCTTTTCCTTCACGGCAATCGATGACGTCGTTTCTACCATAACGTCAGCTATTTCGCGTTCGATTGATCTCAGCTCGCGCTTGGCTTCGCGAGCTCTCGTAACCAACTCGTCCAGGGTCTCGTTTTGCGTAGCTGACGCCCTCGAGGATTGCCTCGATGATGCCCGTCCAGCTTCCAATGGCCTAATTGTAGAGTTGGCCACTGGGTCTGTGCTGTTCCTGCCGTATCCAAGGATGATACTTGGCCTTTTCACGGAGGAGGGAAGCGGCTCCAGTCCTTCGCGAAGAGGCTCTCCTTGATGCGGGATCGGTGTACGGGACATTCTGCAAGCTTCACTTTGCACACGCAACACTGTAACGATGCCTTACCGTTGGCAATTTGATTACGCGACGTATTCACGAACTATACGCGTTTTTTTAAAAATGTTGCGAACGCAACTTGTCGGCTCCTCGACAACCGTAAATACCGTTTCAATAACGACGCGATTGTACTTGTGCTATTTTACAATTAGATTATTCACAAAACTTCACAAGCTTTAAGCGGGGGTTTTAAAAACGCGGTATTCCTTGCACGGTATAAAACGTAGAGAGCTAACGTGACCTACGCGCGTTCCTCTTATAACTTTTTTCCCGCGATGGCCGTCGGGCCATCGCTACATCGCGAGCATTGCCCTTTTTCCCCGATCTTCGAGAATGTCGACTGTCACTTTGGCGCTCAAGATCCTAACCCCAACACTACCCTGACAGCCGTTTGTTTACCTAACTCGTATAATCACGTGGTTCGTCGGCACGGTTACAAATGTAACAAATAGTAAACAATGAAAATAAATAAAGTAAAGTAAACTCCATTTAAAAAAAATCCTAGCCTGTTATTTTCTTCCTCCTACCACCCACTTCACTTCATCGATGTTCTCTTAGATCGCTACAAAGGCCCCGGTGACGACCGCTTGTAAAGTTTGATCGTGTATTCGTAAGGTAGTTTATGAGCCTAAATAAGGACTGACTAAATTAGTAATATGGTAATTAGTAATTCCAAAATTTAAAGAACCAGCAATTGTACACAAGATTTTACCTAACGATCGCTGTGTTATTAAAGATATAGAAGGTTATCAGGTAACCCAAATTCCATACGATGGTGCTTTAGAATCTAGTAAGTTAAGAAAATGGATAGAACTTTCCGAAGGAATTGAGTACAACGAAACTTGACGGCAACATTCATTGAAGATTGAATTTAATTGAGGGCAAATAAATACTCAGGATAGCCGAGTTGTAGACAAACAGTAGCCGATCTCGTAGTACAGTCGTCAACTCGTACGACTTAACAACATGCCCGTCATGGGTTCAATCCCCAAATGGACCGTGCCACCATACGTAGGACTGACTATCCTGCTATGGGGGGAAATCAATTAGTCACTGAAAGCCAAGCCCACAAGTGGTACAGGAAGGCCTTGACCGACAACGGTTTTTGAGCCAAAGAAGAAGAAGAAGAAGAAGACAAACAGAATCTGAAATGTTATGTGTAGGTATAAAGTTTCAAATGACTTATATGTACATACTAAGGACTGTGTAGGAACGAAGTCAAGTAATGTAGAACTATTTGACAAGTAGCGAAAAGTTCGTCACAGTCAGTTTGACACCTAAGAGCCCTTTTCGATTCAAATCTTAATTGTGATAAAAATAATAAATAGGTGTAGTAGTCACAAGAAAATTGAAAATTGGTTATTGAATGTTTCAAAAAACAAAAATTGATGTCTCTTTTAATAATAATGGCTTTAGAGTTTGATAAGTTTTCCAGGGCTGTCTGCTGCCAAAAAGCATCAAAGATGTTCAAACCGATTTTTGCTAATACTTGACCTCTTTCCCACACAGTCCTTGGTACATACCTTCGCAATCGTACAAATGTTAAATAAAGAACTGTAAAAAAAGAGGTTAATTCACGCTAAGCTGTTAAAAAACACATGAATCTGTGTCTTTGGCTCTTTGATCCTTACGTCCCTAAGATTATCTCGCGTCCAACAAAATGATCATATTTGAAATTTGAAAAAAATCCATCTGTGGTTTCATTACGCTTACTGACTAATTGACTGGCGAAATTATTGTTGAACCATATGGCTTTTAGTCGTTGGCATTTTTCACGGTGAAATATTTTTCTGAGAAGATATAACATTTAGAGAGGGAAACGAGGAAATTTAGGAATTTTTGCCCGATCGCTTGAAGCGCTTCAAGAATTCGAGATACATTTCGCTCCACTAAGAATTTTATGCATTGTTCACGCTGAACAATAGCGGTTAGCTGGGAATGATAAGGATGTCTAATAGTCTCAATAGATGAAAAATTGAATTTCATGTATTTTGGTGGTAGCAATATTCCGATTAATATTCAATGAAATGTAGCGAATGTACAACATTTCACGTTCACTTTAACGCAATGTCTAAGGCGACCTTTACAATAAAAATATTTTTTCAGTATGAATGTCACAATATTATGTTAACTATTTTTTTTATTTGTTTTTTTTTTGTTATACACTGCATAAAATTAAAATAGCTCTTTCATGTTTTTTTGGCACCACCATATCGATTAGAATTTTATTAGTCCAGGATGGTTAAATAAACTCCACCTCTTTAAATACATTACTTATAATACGTTGATGGTATTTTTTCAATAACTCTGAAATATTCCTGGAATAGGTGCGAAACAAGAATAAAACCACCGCGTAAAAATATCTTTTACTTGATTTCATTTTGTTTCGTTTAGTTTATGATTCAGTTCTGATTAATAATTTTCTATAATTTTGATTAGTTATTCAAAAAAATAACAATTGGATACCATTTTTTTCGTTAGATTACAAATATTGGACTGTACACAGCATCAGGCGTACGAAAATAATGTTCAGTGCAAAACTGTATACTTCTTCTTCTTTTATTTGGCGTAACGTCCTACGCGAACATGCCGGCCTATACAGACTTTTGAGACTTTCGTGCAAAACTGTATACAGTACAAGTATATTACGACCATATAGACGGTTCAAAGATCTTTTAAACAGATACTTGAGACGGCAGAGTAACGAAAAATGTAAAAAAAACTACTGCCTTGCATACAAAACTCCAATAAAAAACAATGTTTCTATGACAGATAAGTGACGTATCATTACATAGACTGTATACCACTTAACAATAGCTTATCAAAATCGTGTATGACTACCATTTCTGTTAATTAAAATAGTTGTTTATCAAATTCGGCAACAATTTAAATCATACAATACCAACGTAAGCAATTCATGATGGGGTATAAGTGATAGTCGTAAAACACCATCAATATATTAAAATAATGTGTTTGAAAGGCGTTGAACAGGTTATTTTAACATCCTGGGCGAAACAAATCTTCATCGGTAAGGTAAAACCGCAAACATAAAAACATAAAAAAACATGGTGGTGTTACTTTAATTTTACGCTTGTCTAGACATTTAGGGTTTTGAACATATTGTCCAACCATATACCTAACCAATGGTTTCACTCACATACAAGTTTACAATGTTTTAAATATTTATGATTTCAAACTATTTTATACTTATTATTAATTTGAACTGTTGAACTTCAATTATTCGAATGTTATTGAATCAAATAAATTAGTTATAGAAAGCTTGTGGTAAATATTTCTCAGTTTAACAATTCAAATGTATGTAACATTTAACAGTATTTAGCGGAAGTGATAATAAATGTAAACGGGGTTTCAACAAAATCCACCACTCTTTGCTTGATTCACATTTTGAGCGGCGGCTCTTCTTACTTATAAACCATACCTACATTTGTGTTAAATTTAGTTAATTTTTAAGCAAGTTTGCGACACCTGCCCTAACCTATAATCCCAATGTTAGCACGACGTAAACCGCATAATAAAATGAAGTTATATAATTAAATTATTCAAATAGCTACTTGGCAACGCCGAAAGGAAAACAATTACCAACTGACATTATTCACTCCTGACTATGTGCACACGAGTTGTTTCGTTTTTTTTCCTCAAGACCTATAGTGCACATGAAGTTAATTTACATATTTGCTTTTTCTGTAACCAGCTGAAGTAAAAATATCCTTTAGCATTTACGTGTAACTAACTATAACTAAAGTAAACAATTACGATATTTGTTATAGAATCTAAAACACACATAGAATCTAAAATAAAATCTATTCTATATAAATATTGTTTAATGGTCTCCAGCAAAGGTTCAAAGAGATTATGGAACGATAAACTGGGCGTTTCATTTCATTTCAAACTATAAGTTTCTATGGACCATTGATTGGTATCTAGGAAGACTAGATGTGAAATAGTTGTAAGAAATAATTTCTGGTCGCGATGTTGTAAGTAACTTCTAGTTACTCCATCAGTTATCAAAAGCATCACATCTAATGCAAATTAAAAATAAACATTCTTACGCACATGATTCAATAAGTTTGTTGTGTCAGAAAGGGAGGATAAGTGATGTTTAAGATTATACGTAATGATTAATGAGCTTATTTTCTGTCCCGGAAGCCAAGAACAATTACGATTGAGGATACATACCGTCTGGCTGTTAAGGAATTTTATGCATTCCACGAACAGTTTGTTACATGAAATAACAGTAGATTTCCTGTTAAGGGAATAACAATGAAAACATGAAATATAAAAGTTTTTATTAGTAATATCTGTTGACGTGGTTGTATTGTTCGAATTCAATGAAAGTAATTTTATATTATTCAAGAGCAGTGCAGGAGCAAGATATTTGTAATTGTGATAAATAATACATTTGGAGCGTGAAGAATGATCTATACCGGAAATAATATGCAAAGGTATAACTGTTATTGTTGGGTCGGTTTGATATATATATATATATATATATATATATATATATATATATATATATATATATATATATATATATATATATATATATATATATATATATACATATATATATATATATATATATATATATATATATATATATATATATATATATATATATATATATAACTATATATATATATATATATGTATATATATATATATGCATATATACATATATATATATATATATATATATATATATATATATATATATATATATATATATATATATTTATATTTATACATATATATATTTTATATATTGAAATGTGGAAGGCTTGCTTTCAGGACCAAATATGAGCACTTCAAAGGGAATTTATTAATTTCTAAAACTGAAAAATTTCTCCACTGGCCTATAAATTGATCGTGCGGCGTAACGTCGTTAGCAAAAACACTTTTCAATTCTAAACTTATGGTGCACGAACGCAATTCTGCAACTATCCCCGAGTATCGTTTATACTAGGTATGTCAATGTAACGGGCCGCGGGCCGCAAGTAGTCATGAAGATTCTGTGTGCGGCCCGCGACGCTATGAAGTAATGCTAAATCCAGTCCATATTTGCCTTCAACGTCGATTTTAAAGTTGCGGCCCGCAACAGACTCTTTGCGTAGGCGTAACATGTGGTCTACCGAAAAAATGAAATTGACACATCTGGTTAACATCCCTGTATATCCATCAAAAAAAACATATCAATATATACACACACACACATATATATATATATATATATATATATATATATATATATATATATATATATATATATATATATGTATATATATATATATATATATATATATATATATATATATATATATATATATATATATATATATATATGTATATATATATATATATATATATATATATATATATATATATATATATGTATATATATATATATATATATATATATATATATATATATATATATATATATATATATATATATATATAGTAACTAGTTGTAAGTAACTTCTAGTTACTCCATCAGTTATCAAAAGCATCACATCTAATGCAAATTAAAAATAAACATTCTTACGCACATGATTCAATAAGTTTGTTGTGTCAGAAAGGGAGGATAAGTGATGTTTAATATATATATATATATATATATATATATATATATATATATATATATATATATATATATATATATATATATATATATATATATATATATATATATATATATATATATATATATATATATTGTTTATTTTTCAAACAGAACATCTACTTTTTATCCATTTCCGTCATGTGCATGATACTTAACTAAGTTAAACGACTCAATTGTTTCTGAATTGTAAGATGTCTACATTATAGAACCTATGTTAACAGCATCTTGGTTGATTCAACTTAACGAAGTACATGTCATCATTTTAGTACTTTTACTACGTCTTTTCCATTAGCTAGAAAGCAGGCATAACTCTTTCCTCTTCTTATTCGTATTTGTTGACGTAACGATCAACACGATAAAGCCGACTCATTCAGTCTTTCTGGGCTTATCTATACCACGCAACCGATACTCTATCATTTTTAAAGGGAATCTATTCGTGTTAGAATTTATCTCTTTTTACCAACGTATATTCAATGTCCATAATAAATGTGCTATGGTTTCTATTTATTAATTGCGATCAATTTTATTTGTGTAAACTATATGATCAAATTTAACACGTTTCACGTTTTTTATAACTTAATAGGAGGAAAACTAACGTAATTTAATATTATGATGTTTAAATTTTCATCTCCCATACTGGTTTATTTCTTTAAATTACTGTGTCTTTGATTATACAGGTACTGATGGTGTTGTACCAGTATAATCAAAGACACAGTAATTGGTAGATCATTATTTTTAATGTTTTCATAATACAAAACTACATTCAATACTTAAAAAATATTACTAGATTACTTGTAATTACAGGAGTAATTACTTTACTCAATTGGTTGAACGAGCTGATAAACTCAAGCAAACTTGACTTTGCTCTTACTAAAACTTTTTAAATACTTAGACATTAGACAAAAATTTGTTCAAGAAAATGGAGTAAAAAGTAAATGGTTGCCAAGAGAGATGACCTAATAGACCTACACGATTTAGTATCAAAGCAATGAGGGGCTCGTAGCGTAGAAGGAAGGGATTTGGTTCAGGTTGGAGACTGATGTCTAATACTAGTTGATGGCATGCATAAGTGTATGTGTCGCATTTGTACGTATGTATAGAAAGGGAAGTTCACCATCATGCTCCATTGAATGGACTTCATTCGAAGAGCATGCGATCAGTACCTCTACCATGAGTATGTGTTTGTAACAGAATTTGAGTGCGTATATGAACGTACATCTAACCGGAAAACCAGCCGCTGTCATGGTTGCTGGGTCCCCTCCGGTGTCGATCGTAAGCACTTGGTTTAGCCAAGAAAATTACGCTGACTATAAAAACAAATTTAAAACACCATTCTTCAGTCAGTTGCAGTAGTTTGAGCTGAGTGACAACAGCTTACGGTTGGTAGTGTCTTTACTACATTTTGTTTCATTAACTGAAAAATATTGTTCTAATTTCTTTGACATTCTTTAATTCGATAGTTCTTTTGGTAGGTGATCGAGAGCCAGTTCACGTGCAGTGGGACTGTTAACTTTGTGAAGATATTGTTAACAGTCCATTTTAGTTGATTGAAATGTCTAGCAAATAATTTCGCTAGAGAAGAGTTAAAAAATCAGTAGGAACTGTGTATATTGCGTTATACTATATGTTAAGTGACACCTCAAGTGTTTTAAACGATTGTGTTAGAAGTGCTAGAATAAAGTGATTGATTAAGAATTTGAAAGCCAAATATTTGTTTGAGAAGTGGTGGTCAGAGACTTTGAGCAAAATAACATAACACGCAGAAAAAGATTTTGTCTTTTTCCATACATCGATCAAACCTTTACTGGTGTTAACGAAACAACATGTCAGCAACTATTGCGCATACAGATGGCCTCAATAGTAGTGCCAACATTATTTCACCAATCAACATGTTCTACTTCCTGCTTACTCCTGCATTATTGCTGTGGTTTTTCTATTGGCGTTTATCACGACGCCACATGCTAGAACTAGCTGAACGGATACCTGGACCGAAAGGACTCCCTTTGATTGGAAACGCCTTAGACCTTGTTGGCAGTTCGCACTGTAAGTAGTTTGTAGATCATACCTTTGTCCTTGCAGATCATACCTGTGTGGTGAATAAAGAAGCATTTCGTTTTTTGTGCATGTTAAAAATATGATTCAATCATGAAAATAATATGGAAGACGTACTGTTTTGTAAATATTAGATTAATATAATTGTAAAACAACTCAATGCCATGTCCGTCTTGAGCTCAATCCTATATATATACATATATATATATATATATATATATATATATATATATATATATATATATATATATATATATATATATATATATATATATATATATATATATATATATATATATATATATATATATTCAAGTTAATATTTGTATACAGCATAATTTATAATTTTCATTAGATATGCTGAAGGCTCTTCATTAGATATTTAAGGGCACAAATTTAAATCACATTCATCTATACTGGCTATCTAAATCCCTCCTCTGTTTGGTATCATGCATTTCATTTGCCTTATGTTCGTTATTCTTCCATAGCGGAAACGTTTCCCTCGTTTGTTATGGCCAGTAACCTTAATCAGCTCTAATCAGGGAATGGGGGTTATTGACCCACGTTTTATGAAGTGATTTAAATGAACAGTTGCTCTTATAGGTCGAATAGTGTTATGGCTTACAATTGTGCAGCACAAAAATGTAAAGAGCGAAAATTTGCAACTTTTAATTCTAAAGCGTTGTTAGATATGTTGCAAGTTTATGACCTACTCACTATTATTCCTCGACCTGAAGGGTTACAAATGAGTTAGATTTAGGTTTACATTTTTTTTTTGTATTACAAAACAATCGCTCACAAAAACATTTCAAATTAACATCATTCTTCAAACTTTTTAGCATAGCTCAAGTTTTCTGACTAATGTTTTTTTCTTGACTATCACTTCAAGCCGTGTTCCGCACAATTATCGAGAAGGGCAAGGAATATAACGAAGTGATTAAAATATGGATAGGACCGAAGCTAATCGTCTTTCTAGTGGATCCACGCGATATAGAATTGCTTCTTAGCAGCCATGTTTACATTGACAAATCCCCTGAATACCGCTTCTTTAAGCCCTGGCTGGGCAACGGACTTCTTATAAGCACCGGTAAGTATGTTAATAAAGCTGTGTCTACGTCTGCACTGGACACTTGACAAGCTGCTGCCCACGAAAAGCAAAAAACCAATTGGCACGAAACACGATGACTAGATTTGCATATATAACCGGTAAACGAATCGGCTCGCTATTCGCCGATACGGTACGGTAGATAATATGCATCAACAGACCGGAAGCGGCCATTATCCTAATCGTCAGAGCCATTGAATCCGGAATTTCTCGAAACGCTGAGCTTATCCACAAAACGCTACCAAGCACGATTTAACTTTTTTTACGAAACAGTGGTAAACATGTAAAACCGTTCAGATAATTTTCCACTCAGCAATAATTATTTACGCTATAAATAAGCTGTTTACTCCTTTTTCATCATAAGGCATACACTAAGAAAATTATTTTAAATTTAAAAAAAATAATCGGTAGTAGTCTTAATTTACTATTTATTAAATACAACTTGTGTTATACCTCACATATGGAATATTTTAAACAATCCTCGGTAGTAATGTAATATTTTATTCATCTCGTGTTTCTCCTATGATTTATAAAATGATTACCTTAAATTGTTCTTCAATAGGACACAAATGGCGTCAACATCGCAAACTGATTGCCCCTACTTTCCATCTGAACGTACTTAAGAGCTTTATTGATTTATTCAATGAAAACTCTCGTCTTGTAGTAAAGAAGATGCAGAAAGAGAATGGGAAAGTCTTTGACTGTCACGACTATATGAGCGAATGCACAGTAGAAATTCTTCTAGGTAAGTAAAACTACTAGTAAAAAATGCGAATCATTTTACCATTTAAATATGTTTTATCTATATTTATAAAGATCTTCGTTTTATTATAATGAAATAATTGATTGAAATAACTCAAACAGACAGCACATATTTTTTCATAGGCATTTTAATTTTATCTGTGTTACAACGTCTAACGCAATGTTTTTATCCCTAACATTTCAATTCTCCAAACACTGCAGTGAATAAGCATATATATTTATATGCATACATCTTTTGTTTTGATTTTAATTTGAATGAAAACCATAAAAATGCAAGAATAACTGAAGTCTCTTGCGAAAAAATGTTTGTATACAATGTACAATGCATATTTTTTGTATTTTTATTCAATTGTCATATTTGTTTGCCACACAGGCTTCAATACTTAATACTTCAATACTTATTATCAATATTTAAACCTTTAAATTTAACCCTAACATTTAGAAACATAGATAAAATAGTCACGAACACTTATTAATTTCATGTTATGTTAACGCTTCCTTCTATTACTACAATAGTTTATTAAAATATTAATGCTAAAAGCTTGCTTATAAAAAGTTGCACAATAATATAATCAATTTTTGTGATGTTTCAACCCATTATATATTGAAATTACTTTTCATACTTTTTTCTACAAAACTCATTGGACTCACAGCTGAATTACTTATAGTTTATTCCCGTCACCAAATGACAAGATACGGTGCACGTTATTTTTCTCTCGACTGCAATTGCATAATAATCGTTTGAAGTATCAGAAAACCAGTTTTGTGCACTGCAACTCTCAACTAATCGCTATTACACAAACACAGCTTCCTCCTCGAACTAGAGGTTTGTAGCATGCCAATAGATAAATCGAACATATAGTATCAAAACAAAAAATCTATTTTCTCATATTTAAGCGGATTGTGACAAAACACAAAAACAATTTAATCGAAATTCAAATTAGGCTATGCGCTCAATGATTTCTAATTTTCTCTTAGAATTTTACATAATTTTGTATTTGAACTATTTCAAGGCCATTTTTTTTCTTGGAAGCCAAATACTTATTCTTTATGTATTTTTAGTATAATTAAACCATTACACATGAAAAATATTTAAAAAACAAAATTGAAAAAAAATATTAAATTTTTCGATTTCTTTCTGTTCATTATCTTGTTTTGAGATACATTTTCAAAATCAAAACGAGAAGACGTCAACTTTCACATGTGTGTGTTTCACAAATATTTTTTTCTTCAGATACTTAAAAGACGTTGGTGATTATGTAAAAAACTTTTATTCAAATGAAGTGAACATTAATATTGCTTATATGCTATGTATGCTATATACTTATCTAAAGAATTTTTATATTACTATGGCTTTTCGATTCCATGCTATTGTTCAAAATCATCAAATAGAAAGATAAATTAAGTAATAAAAATATTTTTTCCAAAACTCACTAATAAAATTTGCTTGTTTAGCGTTATTTAGAACTTCTAATCTCGTATGATGCACATACGCATTTTATTTGCGTAGAAAATGTAAATTGAAATTGATTATTCCTGTTTTGATTTCTATAAATGATAGCCATTGCCTTCATTGACTATCGTATATGATTCCTGTGGCACTCCAGGTGATTAAAAAAAAATAGAGAACTGCATTTGATTTTAACCTTAGCTCATCAACTCATCTTATCTTCTTTGTAAATCAACTCATCTTATTCTTCTTTGATACTTGATTTAAACTCAATGTGAACTGGGGAATGATTCTAAAATAATGATTCTTAGATAACTTTTGCTAAAGCTTGTTGATTTTGGAACCATGTTAGAAACTGTCATCCAAACAAGGGAATTGTTCAAGATAATTTTGGATGTTTACATTCAACTAAGATTATTAATCAATCAACTTCAAAGTGAATAATTATATTTTGTTTCTAAATCATCAAATTCTTATCTTGTCTCAATCTTTACACCTGATACTTCCCAACGTTCTTCTAATTAATGTTTATAAATCCAAAAAGAAAAATAAATTCATTACATTTCGCCAACTAAAACTGTTCCGCTAGGCGAATCGAAGTAAAAACAAACGAGATATCCAATATTTTAAATGAAGTTCGCTTTATAAAATATTGGTTTTATACTGTCTGATACTGTTCTATCCTCTATTTTTCTTTTATTTTTTTGGACTACACTGACATTGCTAAGAGTATCAGAATGGTTAAGAAGGAAATTGAGCGAGAATAAAAAAGAGAGAAGTAACGACGGGTACCATAAGAAGGAGCGGTTGAAGATTTTATAACTTATATTGTATTGAAATTATATTATAACTCGTACTACTTAACAACATGCCCGTCATGGGTTCAAGCCCCAAATGGACCGTGCCGTCATACGTAGGACTGATTATCCTGCTGTGGGGGGATATCAATAAGTCATTGAAAGCCAAGCCCACAAGTAGTGATACAGGCAGGACAACGGTTGTTGAGCCAAAAGTAGTAGTAGTAGTAGTAGTATTTTGAAAAATTAGATGTTTTATCATAATATTTTGTAAGAAATAAAAAAAATAAACGACCCAATATTTTTTACTAGGTTTCTTAATATATTTTTTGTTTTAAATGATTGCTTCATATCCTTAAATGACTCAAAATGAATGTCCTTGGAAAAGACCGTTTAATGACAGAAGTAACAAGTGCGCATACCAATAAGTAGCTAAACAAACACGCCACTCTTTTTCTGTATCAAATATTACCATTAACTTTATTAACATTAAAATTGAAAAAAAATATTAAAAAAATAAATTATTAGTTAAAATTAAAATTATTTTAATAAAATAAAACTGCACAAATGCATAGTAGCAGCAAGAGGTTTGGTCAATCAATTATGTAACGCTAAAATTGCATTTTTACCCTTTTCCTCCTATTGTCCCAAAAAGTAACGTTGAAAGAGACCCCTTCAACAAATAACGTAACTGTTTGGTAACCTTCACAGCTTTTATTTCTTATTTTTGTATGAGATCTAAACTAATTAAACTATTTCTTTACATTTATTTTATACTGTTTTACGGGTCAGTTTCTAATGCAAACGGCATTATTTAATAATCGAGTGAAGTTTTTTTCAACAGCCACAAATAATTACAGCTGTTAAAAAGCATCTTGCATGTTTTGAATAATGCTGTTTGCACTGAAAACTGATCCAGAAAACTGAGTGTATTGCGTTAAATTACCAGGTTTAGATTTCAAGCAAAAAATAAACCTTATTATGCGCTAATTATTATCGCAATTTGCATCCAAACCAAATGCAACCAAACATCATTTTGATCCCGTTAGAATACATACTTTGCTACTCACGTTACATAACATGTGAATCACATTTGGAAAGTATAATTACCAATCGGAAGATTCTACTATTGTAGAACCGTAAGATTGTTTGAGCATTTCACAAAAGGTTACATTGAAAACTTTGCTTCATGAGCGGTACGAATTTTAACGGAAAAAATCATGTTTGGGCCGGTCTGGTGGTACAGTCGTCAACTCGTACGACGTAACAACATGCCCGTCATGGGTTCAAGTCCGGAATATACTGTGCCCCCATACGTAGGACTGACTATCCTGCTATGATAACAATAAGTCACTGAAAGCCAAGCCCACTTCACTAGTGGGTACAGGCAGGCCTTGGCCGACAGCGGTTGTTGTGCTGTGAAGAAGAAGAAGAAGAAGAAGTTAAAAAGTATTGACCATTACTGCTGGAAATGCTATATCTAGCGCAGTTTCAATCTGAAATGTTTTGGATGCAATTGGAATGTGTTTTATCTTTGCATTCAAAACCATTTTTCAAACAAACAAATCAAAACCATTAAACGCAAAAAAATTAAGAAAAAATACATATTTTTGCGACTGCTTTATTGTATCTAAGATGGTGGTATGGTGCGTTGTATTGTGCTCCTATAGTACAATAGTATCCTATAGTAGGCGGTAGTCAAAGAAATCTCAAAAACTTTATATAATATAAATGTATCGGAGTTTTTTCATATGAATAACGAGAATTACTGCTATAATATTGAATTTTTGCATAATCTAATATATAAGAATGAGGAAAATATTGACTAAAGTAATGTATAACGACCCACATCGTGAACTTGATTGCTTGATTTGAAGTCGATTTTTCAATCGGCTAGATATGCGAAGTTTTTTTCATTGTTTGATAAATTACTTGAAAAAATCTCATTTATTTTGCTTATTTCAGTGAAAATAATAATACATAATACATCAACCCACATCGTGAACTTGATTGCTTGATTTGAAGTCGATTTTTCAATCGGCTAGATATGCGAAGTTTTTTTCATTGTTTGATAAATTACTTGAAAAAATCTCATTTATTTTGCTTATTTCAGTGAAAATAATAATACATGTCAAAAATATCACAGAAAAAATCCAGAATGTTCTGTTGTTACTGAATTTATGACGAGTGAAACTATATCTATATATTTTTTTTTATGGTCAGCTTTTATTTATCTGTATAGGAGGTGAGTTTGTGTGCGGGATATATATTACGTATTAATCTTTTATTTAAAAAAACTTTATCAGCCACTTAAATATGTGTTACCCTTGTGCAGTTTTGTTGTATCAATTTCAATATTTGATATTCTGAAGGGGCTGTCCCGTGGTAAAGTTCGATATGGGTTCGAGCCTAGAATAGACCGTTGTCCCGTAGCGAGTACTTGACTATCTAGATGTGTGTTATTGAATAGGTCTGGAAAGCCTGTATAGGCCGGCATGTCCACGCAGAATGTTACGCCAAGAAGAACAGAAAATATTCTAATCGAAAAATTGTATCATAAGATAAAGGATCTTAGAGCAAGACCTGGAAAATCTAGATATGATAGATGGAGTTGCATAAATCTTTACGTTGAAACTAAGTTGACCGGTTTATCAACAATTGACATGTTATAGACAAACAACTAACAAGTCGACCTTGTTCAGTGTAGTGATGTGCTCTTTGGAGCGTACTCACGGATCTGATCCGAGGCGGGCTTTCGTTAGTTGGATTCCAACTCCGGCAAAATCCGTACCAATCGTTCGGCCCGGAGTCGTCCGGAGTTGTCCGGAGTCATCCGGCATCGTTCGAAGTCGTGCGGAGTCGCTCGAAGTCGTCCGGAGCCAGCCGGAGTCGTTTGGAATCGGAGTCGCTTGGAATCAGAGGCAGCCGGAGTCGACCGAAATCGGAGTCGGACGGCTCCTGGCGATTCCGGACGATTCTGAACGGCTCGGATTAATGCTGGCTACGGAACTACCTTTCGGAGTCGGTTCCGAAATTATCGGAGTCGGATCGGAGTTGGATCAGGATTTTTGCCAACTTTACCCATCACTAGTACTACAAGAGTTGTTTGAAATGTTCCGTTGGCCGTATGGCCCACAACTTCCTTACATGTTTGCAATGATAGCAATGAAATATGATCTTCTGCGTATACATACATCCATGGATTCATTTTCACAGCCAGTATTGTGATTTATGTTCGATAGTAGTAGTTATTTATATAATTGATCAATATTGTGCAATAAAAATGAAAATTAATTTCGCCTTACTGTCAAATTCTATGCATTCTATCCATAAATACGGGTTTAACATACTTTATCTCAAGACTTTGGGACACTGTCCCTAATTATTGTTAAACGATACCAAAACTCCAGCATATTATTTAAAAACGTTAATGATACCTGAATTCATAGAATGCACTGTTTAATCTGCCGTATATTTCTCGAATACACTATTTCACACCCGGGCCGCATTGTGTTGCCATCAGCTGCGTTGGTTATAAGAGGCGCTTGTGTGGTGCAATCATATGACAAACTCATATTTTCATACAAACAGTTTAACAATATTTAATAAGGGATTCAAGTTATCTTTCCACATAATGAAATAGCTAGTTAATGCTCTACATGTTTTGCTTGGTTGGTGATATACCAGCCGGAGAGGCTATTCATTTCAATTCATAAGTTGCTCATAATTTCCCCTTGTTTACTATATCTTCCAATTATTTTTTCATACTTTGTTATATTTTCTTTTGTAAATATGCTTTCACAGAAACTGCAATGGGAGTATCCAAAAAGACACAAGATCAATCTGGATATGACTACGCAATGGCCGTGATGAAAATGTGCGATATTCTGCATCTGCGCCATCGTAAAATGTGGTTGTACCCAGATCTATTTTTCAACCTTACTCAGTACGCTAAAAAACAAGTTAAATTGCTCAATACCATTCATAGTTTGACAAAAAAGGTTATTCGCAACAAGAAGGCAGCCTTTGATACCGGTACACGTGGCTCTTTGGCTACAACTTCAATCAACACAGTCAATATTGAGAAATCCAAGAGTGATAGCACCAAGACAAACACAGTGGAAGGCCTCTCATTTGGTCAATCATCCAACCTGAAAGATGATTTGGACGTAGAAGAGAACGATGTAGGCGAAAAAAAACGATTGGCTTTCTTGGACCTTTTACTTGAAAGCGCAGAAAATGGTGCACTTATTTCGGACGAGGAGATAAAAAACCAAGTGGATACGATTATGTTCGAAGGCCATGATACTACGGCAGCTGGTAGTAGCTTCTTCCTTTCGATGATGGGTGTGCATCAACAAATTCAGGATAAAGTTATCCAAGAATTGGACGAAATTTTCGGAGAATCAGACCGTCCAGCCACATTCCAGGATACACTAGAAATGAAATATCTAGAACGGTGCCTTATGGAAACTCTACGCATGTATCCGCCAGTACCTATAATTGCTCGTTCGCTAAAGCAAGATCTAAAATTAGCTTCGAGTGATATCGTAGTTCCTGCCGGAGCTACCATCACAGTAGCCACCTTTAAACTTCACCGCTTGGAATCGATCTACCCTAACCCTGACGTTTTTAACCCTGATAATTTCCTTCCCGAAAAGCAAGCAAATCGCCATTATTATGCATTCGTCCCATTTTCTGCAGGTCCAAGAAGTTGCGTTGGTAAGAGAAAAAAAGTTAAATACAAGTTTATTAAATTAAATTCTTGTGTAAACAATTCGCAGTGAAAGATACTAATAGTTACATTACTTCCCTTTTTCAGGACGTAAATATGCTATGTTAAAGCTAAAGATAATTTTGTCCACTATCCTGCGCAATTTTCGCGTTTATTCCGATCTAAAAGAGGAAGAATTCAAGCTGCAGGCCGACATCATTTTGAAGCGCGAGGAAGGATTTCAGATCCGGCTTGAACCACGTCAACGCAAATCGAAGACATTATGAGGATTGGACGTTTACAGAGCATGCAAACTTCATTGTTATTTTATACTTTACTATGTAGACATTTGTTTATGATATGATAACTCATTGAAAGTTATTATTACAAGTAACATTTTTTATTTTTGTTCACTGGAAAAGCATTGAGTTAATATATTATTTCTTTTTCACATTTTAAATGGGAATACATTCGCATGAATAAAATTGTGATTGTGTTCAAACAATAAATAAAATAGGGATACTCGGATGTCAATAAAGGTTGGGGATAACTTTTTGTGAAGGTTCGAAAAAAATCGAATATAATAATGTTTATAAAGCAAACATTATATTCTATCAATAAAACAAAATGGATCGTCAGTGATAATTATTTAAAATATAAGATTGAATGATATGCGTAGGACAGGTCTCTTCATTTATTTCAGGCCTTTGTTACTTTTTTGTACCATTCACTCCATCTACGATTTTTACTCTTTATGCTGCATTTTCATTTTCACTCCGAAAAAACACCAAAAGATCAATAAAGTTATTTGTCATAAACATTATTTGTATGTAAACAACAATTGTCTCGGATTTCATTGTTTTCTTCGACATCGAACACCAGTCATCACCTTCGCAATGATTACGCGGCGTCGGTGGTTTTCTCCTACCTTAGGCCCGATTATTAAACACAAATTGTAAAGACAAGTTGTCAAACTCGGAAGATTTGTATTATGACATCCGTTTGTGTTGTGTGTTGGAAAAAAAATTGACGAAACACAAACTCACAAGCATACTGCCAAGATATGTATTATGAAACACAAACGGAAATCCAAAATTGTCAAACTGCTTTCCGTCAGCTTTTTGTCACGGAAAGGCGCCAATCTCAGATTGTTTGACCGAAAAAACACAACAACAGAGTTGTTGCTGTTGCTTTCACGACAAATATAAGTATTTTATTTCAGAAATAATCAAATTTTATCATTTTAAACAAAAATATGTGTACTGTCATATCGATACAAATGGCGATAAGCTGGAGATACTGGTAACGTGCTGCTGTTTTGGGTTAAGTAGCTGCTGTTATTTCCTTCCTGTGTTGTTCTTCGATGGTAGTCGAAAGATGAAGGACTCACGCACCCGGTTTGCGTTCAACAGCATTGGATTCCAGCAACTTCTTTAGTGAGTGACTGTTTCAACAACCAACAGCATAGGCACATGTAATTATCACATCTAATACTGCATACACTTTTAGTAATAACAAATACTCGGAGGGCTCGATCTCCGCAAGAATTCAAAGGAAAATTTCCTTCGACACACGAATTTTTTTCTTAAATCTGAAATTAACAACCACGAAATGCAACATGTATAACACGGTTTACATAAATGATCCGTATGCTTAACTCACACTTGGTTATAAATCTGTAACGGGTCGAAAACACTTCGAAGCAGTCGGCGCTGTTTTGCTAGATCTACCGTTGTTTCTTCTTCACTACTGCTATCACTCACGAAGTGGGATAAAATCATTTCGATGTTTTAAACAAGGATTGTTAGCTTGATAAACGATCCTGTCTTAAATAAACTTGTTTACGTTTTTTTTTTTTATTTTGAACATTTTGACACATCGACACAGCTTTAACGAAAGAAAATTTTTAACGAAACTTGTCTGTCACAAGAACGGTTTCAAAATGCATACCTAGTTTCCGTTTGTGTTGACGCACTTGTCTTGTGACATTTCCGTTTGTGTTTAATAATCGGGCTTCTTGACGGCGATTCTCTCCGAAACGCACAACGGGTTAAAGGCGGTCGAAAGGAAAAAAAATATATAATTACAAAATTATCATGTTTATTGCATAGCCAAATAGTTAGTTAAGAACACACTATTATGCAACAAGTATATCAATTCAACTTCGTAATGTTGAAAAATCTCCCCAAACTACGATTTTTTTCCAATTTTGCTCCTATTTTTATTGCGGATAATGAGTTTAGGTGTGAATATTTGTAGTAGGTGGACGTATAATATGTTATTGGAAAGGAAATTTGATATACTATAACGGTACTTTATTCACTTACTTCCGATCAACGACCGTCTTCGCGTATGATCGCTTCTCTAATGCTCTAATTCTATCTCTCCGATCTATCATCCTCCTGCCTAAACTGCTCGTTGTTAGCTTAAGGTGCGTTTACAGTTCTGACACCATCGATACATCTCTGTCCTCAGAGTTCTCGGCTCCCTTGATGGAAATTGTTCGTTGCTTAACACAGCTATCGTTGCTTAACACAGCCAATACTCAATGTACCGACCGTGGTCGCCACGATAGAGACCATCAATGGCAGCTGATAAAGGCGGCCGTATTCGACTAAAGTACCTGAACCGTGAAGTAGGAGAGAAGGTGAGAGAAAGCAGAGCATGAGAATGGAGAGAGGACAAAGTAGATGCTCGAAGGAGCAAACGGGCAATGGCCGCAAAAAGATGAAGGAGATTCTGGTGTCGGTGCTTGACTAGAGAAGAAGTGTAGAATGCATAAAATAAAAGTGGATTTGTTTTGGGGACCATAAAGTTGATTGAGGCTGGTATTATTGAATCCGTTCGTAGCGGGAACGTACGGCGCTCACATGAAATTATAGAGATGGCAACACATTTCTTGAGCCCGGTACTACAAAGCCGCGGTGAATAACTGTAGCAACCATCTAGTACGGTAGGAAAATGAGTGTCGGGACGTACAGTATCGGACAGAAAGATAGGAACCTTTTTTTCAACGCACCGTGCACTTGTTTTGTCACGTTACTTGTGTTTGTGTGTGTGTGTGTGTGTGTGTGTAGTAGTAGAAAGAGAGTGTGCTTTTTAATGTGTATTTGCAAGTGCGCGGGTTTGTGTCTGAAAAACAAAGCTTGCCATGATGTCATATTGCGTTTAAAGTATTCTGATAATGTGTGTTATCATGTAAAACAGCGTGCGTTCACACTTGGATTAAAGCTAATGTTTGCATCGACAGCAGCGCTTGTTACTCGGACGAGAACGCAGGTGTGCTGTTTCATGAATGTGAATGCGACACCGGTGCGAAATGGAAACGCGCACAATAGCATTGAACTCGGCATTACCTCACAGGTGTTTCGCCAGTGCACGCCATTGAAAGGCATGCGTGCATCTCTGCGTTGAACGTTGTGTGCGCATGGGAAACTTTGTGTGTGCATTGAGCAAGCGCGCAGGTGTTCTTTTCAATGGGTGTTTTGTTTCATGAGCGCGGCAGTAACCTGTTCTGGTTTTGAATGGGTAGATGCTCGCTCGCTTACTCATTGATTGTTTTTATCCATACGCTTTTTTTGCTGCTCGACAACGATGTGATTCATCGCGTATAAAAGCAGAATGCAGGCAGAGCACGGCATCAGTCGTGTCCAAGTTTTTAACCAGTGTGTTCTTGACGGTCTTAGCAAGCAATTTTAGTAACAATGGGTCGAGGTAAACATTGTACCGATTATCAGCGCCATATCATTAAGCGAATGGCGGCTGCTGGAATTAAGCGCAGAACGATCGAGTTCGTGATGGAACGATCGCGCACCTTTGTGGCAAACGCGCTTCGGACAACCGAAACGCGCAAGTCACCCGGACGTCCTCGGAAGACCACGGCGGAGGAAGACCGTAAGATTGTTAACATATCGAAGAAACATCCGTTTAGCTCGGCACCAGAGATCCGAGGCAGACTGAAATTGGCGGTGACGCCGAGAACAGTTCAGCGAAGATTGGTCAGTGCCGGGCTACTCGTGCGAGTGCCACGCAAAGTGCCCAATTTAACACCTGCGCATAAAAACGCACGGGTGTTATTTGCAATTGAGCACATGTTCTTCGATGAGGAGGATTGGCGCAGGGTTTTGTGGTCAGACGAGTCGAAATTCAATCGACAGGGGTCGGACGGACGCAGGTTGGTTCGGCGCCCTGTTAATTGTGCTCTTGATCCGAAGTACTGCTTCAAAACTTTCAAGCATGGCGGTGGTAGTCTCATGGTGTGGGGATGCTTCTCCTACTATGGGATGGGTCCGTTGGTTCGAATCCACGGTAATTTGAATCGGTTTGGGTATCGAGATATTCTTGATACTCATTTGCTATCACACGCTAGGAAAAACCTTCCTCGGTCTTGGATTTTTATGCAAGACAACGATTCTAAGCATACTTCCGGGACTGTTCAAACTTGGCTTGCTGACAATAATGTCAAAACAATGAAGTAGCCTGCCCTTAGCCCGGATCTCAATCCCATTGAGAACCTCTGGGCAATATTCAAGAAGAGGCTGGGTAAAAACAAAGCGGAAGATCTGGATCACCTCTTCGATCACATGCAAAAGGTGTGGAGAAAAATTCCACCAAAAACGATCCAGAAACTGGTGATGTCGATGCGTCAACGCATGATTAATGTCATTGTTGGCGACGGCAATAAGATGAAGAACTGAGCTTATTGAATTTTTGAATAGGGATCACTGCTCGCAAGGGCGGTGGTCCTGCTAATTACAACAAAAAACTAACCCAAAACACAAACAAACCACTAACAAATCTATCCGAAACGATATACTTGTGAAACAAACACACACACCAATACACATGCAAACACACACACCCACACCCACACACACACACCCACACCCACACACACACACACACACACACACACACACACACACACACACACACACACACACACACACACACACACACACACACACACACACACACACACACACACACACACACACACACACACACACACACACACACACACACACACACACACACCCACACACACACACCCACACACACACACACACACACACACACACACACACACACACACACACACACACACACACACACAGACGCACGCACATATGCATGAACGCGCGCACGCCAGCACGCACGCACTCACGCACGCACACACACACACTCGTACGATCACGCACGCACGAAAGCGCGCACTCCAGCACGCACCCACGAAAGCGCGCTCGCGAGTACGCACCCCCGAAGTCGCGCACGCGAGCACGCACCCTCCACCAAGCCCCCTCCCCCCCTTTCCCGCACGAGCGAGTACGGATACCTTATCGAAAGAAAGGCTGGTTCAGCTATCATGTAGCGCATCCTCATCCCTAGCGCCGGGCGGGGTGGGGAATCGCGGCATGATAGAGTGAACGATCACTTTCCCCGCGCTGTGTGTGTGTGTGTGTGTGTGTGTGTGTGTGTGTGTGTGTGTGTGTGTGTGTGTGTGTGTGTGTGCGTGTGTGTATCGAGACCTGAAAACTCGAGACAGATTTCGGCACATTAAAAACAATTATTGCCACTATACACTGTGCTACATGGTGCTTAGAAGGTCGTTGAAGCATCTAACATATTCAAATTAAAAAATATTAGATTAGTGTTAGACGTTCTCCTACGCTTGTTTTAAATAGGCTTCGTCAACCTCGATTGCCACGGGCATCGAATGGTCTCATCAGCAGCGGCACGAAATAAAATAAACCATCAATACACCGATAATACTTTGAATCCCAATCCAGCTTCTCCCACAGCGTCTCAAGGTCACACACAAATTAATAAATGCTAACACCCACCAATAACAATACATAACCGCAATGCACATATGAGTATCAACGCATACACCGCAACAGCCAATCAGCTGGCGGCGGAAGGCACGGGCAGAAGCGCAAGTAAGGCAAGGCAGAATGAGGGTGGGAGAAGAAGCGGACGAAAAAATGGGCGCCAATAATTTTAAATTTTATGACCCCCAAAATGACCTGCACTGGCTAGCGCAGATTTTGGTACATATCCTACGCAAGAAACTGCTCGAATTTGCACAGCGGGAAATTTGCCGTTGGAGGGAAAAAGAAGGCATGATAAAATTCTCCGTACGCCATGATTTCTTCCGTCGCTTTGCACAGCGGGTGTATACAGCATTTTGACACTCGGTGTTAAGTGCAGCTTACACTGGTGTTAAAACCCCTCAAGCAAATTCGAGCTGTTTGCGAGCTCGCATGAGGCCTCGCAATCGCGATAGCTTTTTAGCGCTGATATATGGGTACAGATATTCCCCGATATACGCCATATTCGATGTACGTGATTTTGGTATATGGTATGTTATAAATTTAAAAGTTCTTTGAGCAAATTGTACAAATTTGACACATTGAATGTCAAATGCAAAATAGCTTTATTCGAATTTTAAAAACCATTTCAAAAGCCATACACCTCGATGTACGCCATACACGATGTACGCATTCGCTTTAATTATATTCGCTTCAATTGATTTTCTTAACTTGACAGTTCTTATACTACTTTTACACATCAAATGTCAAACTCAAAATAATTTCCGAGTCGGGTATATTTTTCCTTCGTCGACCGGAGAGTGCCTCCGACTATTAAGAAACGAGCGATTCTGAGGTTTTGTGTTCGAATGCGCTTCCTTTATTTAGGTTCTCATCTCTTATATGCTATTTAGTTGCTGACCGCATATAGGTGCAACTATGACTATTTTGATAACAATTTTTAATTATACTTAATGCGACATGTACCTATGGTTTATGAACTGCGTAAAGTTACTTCCTCGTTTGAACCGTGAGAACGATTGGCTACCTGTATATGTTTGTTGCGTTTCTGAAGCGCGTGCTATTGCTTGAGCCGTGTTTTGCTTGAGCTTTGTTTTAACTTGAAGTGTTTTACTTCGCTACATCCGCATATATGCTTTTACTTCACAATGAGGTCGTACGCAACAGTTACCGTTCTAAGTACATTGTTTAATGTTACTTGTACTCTCTTTTAATCTCCTGTACATGATGCATAATGGCACAATTTTCCCATATACATACTATGTAAGTAGCTGATGGGACAAATATTTGTTTATAAATCAGTATTTTATTTTTAATCGAAAGATTATACTTTATATTTATTAGACTGTACAGATTCTGTGTTACTGTATAATATTTCTTAACAATATTAATAAGGTAAGATCTAAAAAGGGTTTTTTAAATAAATAGATAATCCTATATACTTAAGTTCGTTCTCCCTTGTAAGTGGGATACCGTCCATATTTATAGTTATGCTAAGATTTAACAGTCTTTCTTTCTACCTATGTGGGACAATCATGGCTTGAATTTTTCCCTTAATTGAGTGTAACTTTCCAGGTTGTCATCCACTTATGGATGGTATCCAGGCAACGCTGGGTGATATTGCGAAGTTGTGGTAAATCCCTCCGTTCAACTGTCAGTGCAATGTCGTCAGCATATATATAGAGTTGACAGGATCTTGGCAGCTTTGGCAGGTCAGCTATATACGATGTATACAGCAGATACTGCCTTGCGGAACGCCAGCCGGGATGTCTTTGGTGAACCGAATTGGTCGAACCAAGTAAGACTTGATACGATCTTCCACTAATGTAGCTCTGCATTAGCTTTACGAGATGGAGTGGGATCCCAAACCACAACATTTTATGCAGGAAGCCATTGTGTCACACATCGTCTAAGGCCTGTTCAACACCGAGGACAACAATGGCTGTGGATTTTGACGCTCGTTTGTTATGCTGTAGCGGATTGTGAAACCGTAGCAGCTGGTGAATGGTGGAGTGACAACGTCGGAATCCAAATTGCTCCGCTGGTAGGAAATTTTAGCATCTAGTACGAATGTTATTTACTAGTGTGAGAGCTTTGCCTTTGAGATGTTTTAGCACGATGTTAAAAAGCCCCTCGAACCCTGGTGCCTTAAAAATTATTATCCCTTTAAGGGTACATTTCACATTCAAGGGCAATGTCACTCACCGTTACAGGCGACATCTTCACGGCTGTTCGTAATATTTCTTGTAGATGATCCATACTGCTGCCTACTTCCGATTCCGTAGGACTGTCAATATGATCACCAAGAGATAAAGCACTTGCAAATCGGAGCGAAATAGCGTTTGCTTTTTGTTCGGCGGTACCTGCGTTGGAAACTAAAGGAGGAATCGGCCTTGGTTTCTTTTTAAAGATCTTCTGCACCTTCCACACGCTACGTTTTTTCAACCCAGGTTGGAACCCGTCGACGTTCATCTCTTTAGTGGACATTTCATTTTGATCATTTGTGCTTACTTCATATTCCGCCACTAAGCTGTACGTGCTGGACGACGATGAGCATGAAGGTTGTTCGCGGTTTGATTCTTTCAATCCGGTTTTCTTGCTCCGGTTAGGTATCGCGATAGACGTACATCTACTACTATCACTGGACACGCATTGTTCTCTTATTTGCGATCGCGAGCATAGCTTGCCACTACGACGACTAATCTACTCACACTATCACAGTTACGTGTGTGCCCATTTCTACTCTCTATTAGACCACGATAGCTAGGTCAAACACGTCCGATCGACTCGACTTCAGAACGCTGCATGACATGCTTGAAATATTTTTCAATACGTCTTATGATGGGATTTACTTATCTGATTTTTTTTAATAGTGTTACCGGACTCAACGGCTACCGACCTGGACCAACACCTAAGCAGCCTGGTTGGGGCAACACAACAAGCCACAAGCCACATGGTGCAAACAAATATAATCTCAGGTGGAGGAGGCGTTACCAATAACTCGAACAACACTGGTGGTAGCGGTAGTAGCGGAAACAGCTTAACTCCACAAATTCCCGCTCACTTGTCGAATAGTCTTATAGTACCCCGATACGCACAGTCAACGAGTACTAACAATCACGTCGACGCCTACGGACTAACCAGCAATCAAAGTGAACCTCGTAGTTTAAGTGACTCGTCGCAAGCTGAATCTCCTGTGCAAGATGACTTACTTACTTCCAACACACCCAACCTTGGTCCCAGCAGCGGTCCCACAACTACCACCGGTGCTGGTGACAGCAGCGGTGTAAATGGTGGTGCTAATGGTGGAGGAAGCAATGGTGGGGGAGGTGGTAATAGCAATGGACTACATCAAAATTTCTCAAACATTGTAATGAGCCAAAGCAATGGAGGATCCAATGCATCCTCAACACCCAACTTTGTCGGTTCGAATGGGACCAGCAGTTGTAATGGATCACCACTCTACCCCGTCCTCCCAGCAAGTCTACTATACTCACAGCTATACACAGCTGCAAACCAATCGGTGGGAGGATTCGGACATGCAGTAAATCATCACCATCATATCCAGTCCACGCACGGAGCAGTGGCAGCTGCTGTTGCCGTTGCTACTGGAGGTAGTCCGGTACAAAACAGTGCATCAGCCGCCGCGGCAACAGCAGCAGCTGCTGCTATGCATGCTGGCGAACTTCAGAGTGTTATGGACCATCTTACGGCTGGTACTACCCAAGCTGCGGCTGTTGCGGCAGCGGCCGTGTCTCATCGACATCATTACCATCATCATCAGACAGGAGCAAACCTAATTGGTGGACACGGCCATGGAAATCAGAGTGGTGGTGTAGCGGTCATTACTAATCCTGAATTGTCGCTCATTGGAAATTGCAGTGCAATGGCCCGTGGAGCTCTCGATGAATCAACTCATCGAGTACTGAGTGGTGCTGGAGTTGTCGGTGGGCGATTGAATAGCCACTCCGATAATACTAGCCAGGTAGGACAGACCACCGACAATGGGAATTCTGTCTGGCGACCATACTGAAACAGAACTATCGCGAGAGTGCCCGGTATAACCACCAATTTTATATCCGAGAAAACATTACCATCCCCACCATCATTTACTCCTATTTCATCTTGATCCTCAACCTAGTGCTTATCCAATTCCTCAATTATATAAGGTTGATCAGACTAGTTATAAGAAATACGTTATTCAAAATGTACAGGTTTGAAATGCAAATGCAATGTTAGTCCTGTAAATCAAATATACATTTAATATATGAATCAGCCGTATATGCTTGCTGCCACGAAAAAGAGACGTGGTGAATGGCCAATTAGTGGCACAATGATAATCAATATGTAAAACTTTTTACGGATGCTCTCAGACGATAATTTCAATTTCTGCCTAAAAATCATCCATCTAGCAATATTTTTTGTCGTGGATGGGGAAATTGAGCAAGGTTCGTGAAGAAGGAAGCGAGTAGCAAAATCATCCAATTGCAACAGGCCAGCATGAAAATGTTGCAAGGAATCTTTCTACATAACATATGTTTCGGCAGTGATGTGGGAACAGATTTGTGGTCAAAAATCTTATCGTTTGAGGGCATCTAATTGTTATTAATTATGAAGCGATTAATTATTATTAATCGCTTCTTGTAAATAAAAATTGGTACAATTATCCTGTTTATGTCCATACAGTTTGATTCGTAAAAGTCTTTTTAAAAGCCTGTAGATCTAATTTCATGAAACAAATGTGTGAATAAATGCTAAATTTAACCATTAGGATTAATTGCCTATTAAAGCAAGGCATTGAGAATATGTCTATCAAATATTAAGAAACGTGAGCTACAACAACACAAATATATTTTCAAATGCGTGTCGATGGGAGAGCGCGTAACGCATATGCACGCAGTTCGTAGTATTTTGTATAGAATAATGCATGATACAACCTAGTTTTATCAAAGTCAATAAAGGATATGGGTCCATTCTTTAAATCAATAAAAGTTACAGTAGCATTTCTAAACGTGTAAATATTTAGCATAAAAACGATAATTTTGATTTAAACGCTATTATATTGGCCCAACAGTGACTGTATAAAAATGTTGTAAAATTTTAATCGTTTCCAATATATTTTTGTTGCAGCATAAATTTCATCGATTATCTGGAATTTATAATTATTTGACTGGAAAAAATGAGAAGGTATTTTCCTAAAATATTTATAGCAACAAAACCAACATGCTTTCTCGATCTGTCAGGTTTGCAGGTCTGTTGGGCAAAACGAGAAAGCATTTGGATTTTGTTAGTAGGAGTATGATTTAAAAAGAGTTTCAAACTATGCAAAAAATATGTTTTCATTGATACCATTATCATATGTCATATATTTGTGGTACTCAAAATAATTCTACCAGTATTCTGAATGAAGATTGCGTTTCTAGAACAAAGTGTCACTCATTTTGATATTTTTGCATTTTGCGAGCACATGTGCGCTATCATGTGGACACAAATTTATATAGAGCCCGACAATATAAAATGCCCACTACTACAATTTAACATTTTTTACTCTTTTCCGTGAAAAATGAAGTAATTGTAATGCTTTATATTTTGAAACATTGTTCGTGGCATGTTTAAGAACGAGTAGTACCATAGTATGACAAAAATGCAATGTTTGCTTCAAGAGTTTTTTTTTTTCCAAAGTTGAATAAAATCACTGTGCCAAAATAAAGTGCCAACTTTATTCATTTTATAAAAACTATTTTCGGAACAAATATAACATCAATCATCATCATAATTAAGATACAATCCTCTGGAATTATTGACATGTTCGAGGATTTTTGACATAATTTATTTTGTTTTTATTTGCACATATTTGGCATTGGTTCTTTCTACGAGTATTACAGAGCTTTAACCGTCTTGCTTACGACCAAAACATTTTACGTAATCGTACAACCGTCTACCCGGGTAGCCCATACATTTTGTATGGAACAATGATGTTTTTCGTGATTAAAAGAGTATATCTTTTGAATTTCTTCTAAAATTTGAATAAAAACTGTCTTAAAGGTTCATAATAATATTTAATAACATATCGTAGTAAAATTAGAATTTTAAAACTCCTATCAAGATTTTTTCAATCAAAAATATGTTCTAACTCCACCACCATAACTGGCCAGGCCGCATGTTTTAAGTGGATGATTAGTCTTTTTCTAAGTTTTACTTACGTTTCTATCAAAAGTTCACAAAAAAGTTCAAAAGTTCAGTTCAAAAGATAAAATATGCTCATCATGTTTTATTAAAAACCGGCTCCGACCGGCTCCAGACAACTTCGGAACCTCCTCCACTCCAACCCAATGGAGCCGGCTCCGCACCCACGGCTCCAAAGCTGACTCCACTCCAGCTGCGCCGGAACCGACTTCGCACCAACGACTCCACACTCACGGCTCCGGAGCCGGTTTTACAGATTACACAACAAAAATCATTTTCAATAAAGTTTCAATCGGGAAGATCCATAATTAGATGAGTATATAATGTTGAAAGGAATCTATAAAAAAAATCGATAAGTGTTGAACATTGTTCAACAATCACACAATCAAATCGGGTGTTAGCTTCTACACTTGCGAGAAGATAGATTCATTTTTTAGGCTATCATACAATGCCGTCCCTATTGAAACGTTAGTCCAGAGCCGTTGGTCCGGAGCCGTTGATTCACCGCCGGCTTCGGAGCCATTGATTCGTCGCCGGCTCCGGGGCTGTTGATGCGGACCCGGCTCCGGAGCTGTTGGTGCGGATCCGGCTCCGGAGCTGTTAGTGTGGAACCGGCTCTGGAGCCGTGGGTGCCGAGCCAACTTCGGAGCCATTGGTACGCTCCATAAAACCCATTAATGTGTGTGTTAACTTTCAGCCAATTCTATTTCGTTTGCTTGTAGTGGTTGGTATCATTTTAAAAGAGATGTTTTCAGTGTTATTTTCAAAGTATTGTTACACTGTAATACAACATTTGAAAGAAAAGAAAAAGACATAAGCATCCTCTCAAAACATGCGGCAAGGCCGGTTGGGTTGTTGGAGTTACAGCACATTTTTGATTTAAAAAAATATTGATAAGATTTGTAAAATTCTAATTTTACAACGATGTGTTTTAATACATTATTGTGATCCTATAAGACAATTTTCATTCAAATCTAACAAGTAATTCATTACACTTTTAACCACGAAAAACATAATTCTTCCATACAAAATGTATGGCCTACACGGGTAGGCGATTTTACATGTGAAGGGTATATAAACTTAAATAATTTAAAAAAAATATTTAAACATTTTTGATATTTTTATATTTTGCACATGGGTAGAAAATATCTTTTCTGAGGCATTTAAATCCAAAGTTATTTTGGAATAAAGATGCGAGACTTACCCGGGTAGGCGGTTTTACACATGACGGTTAACATATTTTGTTTGTCCTAATCCTTTCCTTTCCTAACACTTGCATCAAAATTTGCACACGAAATCTCGATAGGATTAAAATTAAGACTAAGTGAGAGTCATTAAAGAAGTTTTATTCGATTCGATTGAACAAAAATCAAAACATTTTTCATGTATAACTTGAGTCTCCTGTTGCAACGTTAATTTATTTACTAAATCCGTATTTTTCACAGAAAACAGATAAATTCACACAGGATGCTTATATAGGTATTAGCTCTTATTATACCGTCGATTCAAACCATGCTCCCCACTTCTCGTATAGAAATCCCCTCCCTGGTCATCACATTGCACCCTTCATACAAATCAGTTTGTTGGATCGCGTCTGGATATTTTTGAACATCAGTTCTTATTAGGACTCATCTGTCCAAATACCAGTTTTTCAACAATCTCACGATATACCTTCATGTTATTGATCATATCGAAGCCTATTGGCTTTGTTAGCCTTGCTGTAGATCGGGCGAGGAGCTTGAAGGACGCCACATCTAATGGACAGTAAATTGAGAAAATGACAATGTGATAGCTTTTTTTTCTATGGCTCAACAACCGTTGTCGGTCAAGGCCTGCCTGTACCCACTTGTGGGCTTGGCTTTCAGTGACTAATTTGTTTCCCCTAATAGCAGGATAGTCAGTCCTACGTATGGCGGCACGGTCTATTTGGGGATCGAACCCATGACGGGCATGTTGTTAAATCGTACGAGTTGACGACTGTACTATATAGACCGGCAATAGGACAAAATAAAATGCCCACTACTTACAATGAAACATTTTTTACTCTTTTCCGTGAAAAATGAAGTAATTGTACTGCTTTATATTTTGAAACATTATTCGTGGCATGTTTAAGAACGAGTAGTACCATAGTATGACAAAAATGCAATGTTTGCTTCAAGAGTTTTTTTTTCCAAAGTTGAATAAAACTACTGTGCCAAAATAAAGTGCCCACTTTATTCATTTTATAAAAACTATTTTCGGAACAAATATAACATCAATCATCATCATAATTAAGATGCAATCCTCTGGAATTATTGACATGTTCGAGGATTTTTGACATAATTTATTTTGTTTTTATTTGCACATATTTGGCATTGGTTCTTCCTACGAGTATTACAGAGCTTTAACCGTCTTGCTTACGACCAAAACATTTTACGTAATCGTACAACCGTCTACCCGGGTAGCCCATACATTTTGTATGGAACAATGATGTTTTTCGTGATTAAAAGAGTATATCTTTTGAATTTCTTCTAAAATTTGAATAAAAACTGTCTTAAAGGTTCATAATAATATTTAATAACATATCGTAGTAAAATTAGAATTTTAAAACTCCTATCAAGATTTTTTCAATCAAAAATATGTTCTAACTCCACCACCATAACTGGCCAGGCCGCATGTTTTAAGTGGATGATTAGTCTTTTTCTAAGTTTTACTTACGTTTCTATCAAAAGTTCACAAAAAAGTTCAAAAGTTCAGTTCAAAAGATAAAATATGCTCATCATGTTTTATTAAAAACCGGCTCCGACCGGCTCCAGACAACTTCGGAACCTCCTCCACTCCAACCCAATGGAGCCGGCTCCGCACCCACGGCTCCAAAGCTGACTCCACTCCAGCTGCGCCGGAACCGACTTCGCACCAACGACTCCACACTAACGGCTCCGGAGCCGGTTTTACAGATTGCACAACAAAAATCATTTTCAATAAAGTTTCAATCGGGAAGATCCATAATTAGATGAGTATATAATGTTGAAAGGAATCTATAAAAAAATCGATAAGTGTTGAACATTGTTCAACAATCACACAATCAAATCGGGTGTTAGCTTCTACACTTGCGAGAAGATAGATTCATTTTTTAGGCTATCATACAATGCCGTCCCTATTGAAACGTTAGTCCAGAGCCGTTGGTCCGGAGCCGTTGATTCACCGCCGGCTTCGGAGCCATTGATTCGTCGCCGGCTCCGGGGCTGTTGATGCGGACCCGGCTCCGGAGCTGTTGGTGCGGATCCGGCTCCGGAGCTGTTGGTGTGGAACCGGCTCTGGAGCCGTGGGTGCCGAGCCAACTTCGGAGCCATTGGTACGCTCCATAAAACCCATTAATGTGTGTGTTAACTTTCAGCCAATTCTATTTCGTTTGCTTGTAGTGGTTGGTATCATTTTAAAAGAGATGTTTTCAGTGTTATTTTCAAAGTATTGTTACACTGTAATACAACATTTGAAAGAAAAGAAAAAGACATAAGCATCCTCTCAAAACATGCGGCAAGGCCGGTTGGGTTGTTGGAGTTACAGCACATTTTTGATTTAAAAAAATATTGATAAGATTTGTAAAATTCTAATTTTACAACGATGTGTTTTAATACATTATTGTGATCCTATAAGACAATTTTCATTCAAATCTAACAAGTAATTCATTACACTTTTAACCACGAAAAACATAATTCTTCCATACAAAATGTATGGCCTACACGGGTAGGCGATTTTACATGTGAAGGGTATATAAACTTAAATAATTTAAAAAAATATTTAAACATTTTTGATATTTTTATATTTTGCACATGGGTAGAAAATATCTTTTCTGAGGCATTTAAATCCAAAGTTATTTTGGAATAAAGATGCGAGACTTACCCGGGTAGGCGGTTTTACACATGACGGTTAACATATTTTGTTTGTCCTAATCCTTTCCTTTCCTAACACTTGCATCAAAATTTGCACACGAAATCTCGATAGGATTAAAATTAAGACTAAGTGAGAGTCATTAAAGAAGTTTTATTCGATTCGATTGAACAAAAATCAAAACATTTTTCATGTATAACTTGAGTCTCCTGTTGCAACGTTAATTTATTTACTAAATCCGTATTTTTCACAGAAAACAGATAAATTCACACAGGATGCTTATATAGGTATTAGCTCTTATTATACCGTCGATTCAAACCATGCTCCCCACTTCTCGTATAGAAATCCCCTCCCTGGTCATCACATTGCACCCTTCATACAAATCAGTTTGTTGGATCGCGTCTGGATATTTTTGAACATCAGTTCTTATTAGGACTCATCTGTCCAAATACCAGTTTTTCAACAATCTCACGATATACCTTCATGTTATTGATCATATCGAAGCCTATTGGCTTTGTTAGCCTTGCTGTAGATCGGGCGAGGAGCTTGAAGGACGCCACATCTAATGGACAGTAAATTGAGAAAATGACAATGTGATAGCTTTTTTTTTCTATGGCTCAACAACCGTTGTCGGTCAAGGCCTGCCTGTACCCACTTGTGGGCTTGGCTTTCAGTGACTAATTTGTTTCCCCTAATAGCAGGATAGTCAGTCCTACGTATGGCGGCACGGTCTATTTGGGGATCGAACCCATGACGGGCATGTTGTTAAATCGTACGAGTTGACGACTGTACTATATAGACCGGCAATAGGGCAATGTGATAGCTAGGGGGTGTTTATCTTTAGGAGTAACGAAAAAACTGGTGTGAATCGAAAGTACTATTATGGCTGATACCTATTTTAACATCCTTCATCAATACTTTAGGATACATCTTTTAAAAAATGGGTTTTGAAAAAACACGCCAAAGATCCTCAAACATGTAAAGAATGCGAGAGGATTGCTTATAAATTATAAATTTGGTGTTATATTTGTTCAGAAAAATATTTTCTGTGAAATGAATAACTACTTTATTTACTACTTACTTAATTTGGCACAGTGATTTTGTTAAATTTTGGAAAAAAATATTTTAGCAAACTTCTCTTTTTCGTTATGCTATGATACTACACATTCGTAAGCATGCCACGAACAATGTTTCAAAAAATAAAGCAGTATAATTACTTCATTTTTCACGAAAAAGGTAAAAAAATGTTAAATTGTAAGTAGTGGGCACTTTTTTTTGCCGGCCACTGTATGTAAAAACAACATGGTATAATGATATGACTAGTATTTTCGGTATGTTTGTAATATATGTGCATTGAAACAGAAAATTCATTTGAAGAAGAACCAGTATTAATAAAAGACACTAAAAAACACGCAGCTATTTAATAAAATGCAAATTGTTAATAATGATGAAGTTATCAAATACAAAGAGAATCACATAAAAATAATGGCTTAACAATACATTGTGCCTGCAGAGATGTAACTTTATATGGATAGCCATATGTCGAAAACTCGACAAAACTAGACGAACTACTTCATTTGAGAATCAACGGAAACCTTGCTACAGTCCCATCGATAGTTACGCCATTAAAATAAATTAAAACTAAATGTACAAAAGACCAATGCTTAAATTTGTTGACTTAATTCGATATCAAAAGACGCAATGTTGGTTGATACCAAATGGAAGCAAGTTACGCTTTACTCTTCTTTTTTCTCCCTCATGGGCTACACTTTCAAACATCCTTGCGACCAACACACACTCCATAAAACCTCCCTTAACTCAAATGCTCTATCTATACAGTTGAGAAACAAACGCGGTGAGTACCAGCTTCGAGTGACGAAATTTATTTCACTAGTTATGTACGGCGGCGAAAAATCTTCTTGTTTTTCTTTGGCACTCAAGGCAACACCGATACCAACATCCATCCGATTGTAGTTCTAACGGATTGACTAAATGACGCCCGATTCCCAATGAGGGATTGTGGACCTAGCTTGCACAAAAACTTTTTTTTATTGTTTTTAAAAAATACCAAAAAAATTCAGAGCAATAAATGAAGAAGACTCTTATTTTACTCGTAAGCTGTTTTGAAAAATGAAATCACGGCTCCAACGGCTCCGACGCCTCCAACGGCTCCGACGGCTCCGGAAGGCTCCGACGGCTCCAACGATTCCGGACAGCTCCAACGGTTCCAGACGGCTCCGACGGCACCGGACGGAATCGATGGTTTGAATTTTTCGGAATCGGAGCCGGAGTAGCAATGCTCGGAAGCGATTCCGAGCCGTGGATGCGATTCCGAGCCGTGGATGCGATTCCGAGCCGTGGATGCGATACCGGTAACCCATCACTGCCACGCAGTAACATTTGTAAGGCACCGCGCAATAACACACACACCAGTACCAGTGCCAGTACCGCCTCCTCCCGGTCATCAGTTACCATTTACAGGGGCCTCAATTCGTCTTTCCGCCTTTCATGAACACCTTCCTTTCTTTGACCTATGGATCATAACATTCCGGAAGAGCATACATTCGGCGACAGTTTTGCATACACACGCACACTCACAACCATGCGCAGGATGCTTAACATATCTATGTAATCCACAACAGGCGAAAGCAAAATCTTAGTGCTATGCTTACTGCTTAACACGTTCAGCACGATGACATGTACCAGGGACTACCAGTAAACTTTCCAGGATGCTGGTTTCACAATCAACTTGCGTTCTTGATGCTTGATGCGGAACGGAAAGTTGATGAAAATCAGCGCCGGGCTGAACGTGTCAATGTGAATTAGGGCTCAGCGCGTTGCACAGCAAACCCTCCTGCGTAAACTAGCGATTCCTTAGTCATTTTTATATTGCAGTGTTTGAAATCATTGCCATTTTTTTGTTTGACTTGTGAAAATGCAACTTCATCGCCGCAATGTTTGTTAACGGCATTTTTAGGCGCCACAACAGCTCGCGAGCATTGACCACACGCGAGAAAGAGATGGCGCTATGGAGGGAAAAAGCACGGACGACGGCTGACAGCGATTGGCCGTCTGATGCACCAACACATCCAAACCTTCGGCAGCGCGCTCAGGCGAGGGGCATGAGGCGGAGCCAGGGACGGGAAGCTCGACAAGCTGCTTGACAAATTTGCCGTTTGAGGGAAAAGGAAGGCATGATAAAATTTTCCGAACGGCATGATTTCTTCCGTCGCTTTGCACAGCGGGCTTTCCGCCAAAAGCGATCGAAAATGTCGGAAAGCGATGTTTTTGGTTCAATAAATGCTGGAGACATTTTTGCTCGTATTATTTATTTAATTAATTAACTAAGGCTTAAAAAATAAAAAAATAGTATTGCTAAACTCATTGATGTTGCTGTAGTAAATAATAACAATTATCATAAGTGGTACACCGGGGATTTACAATGTAAAAAGCAGCGCTTGGACAAACGCTACTTCACATTTTTAAAAACCAATTCAGAGTTAGACTGGTTATCTTATAAAACCCGTAGAAATTGCTACCTACGTGAGCTCAGAATGACGAAAAGAAATTATTTTGAGCGAAAAATAAATGAATAAAAAATGGAAGCAAACAATTGTGGAAGTTGTTAAAAAGTTGGTTGCAAACAGGTTCCAATGAAACAGGTAGGGTGCAATTTAATGACAAGATAATCGAAGATGAATCAGAAATTGCCCGGTTGTTTAATGAACACTTTGTCAATAGTGTTATGGACATACATAAAAGCATTCCTCAATGCAATGAACCAGAGCAAATTAAAAATATGGAGCAAACAAGAAAACGATTTCACTTTCAACCGATTGATATTCAAACACTCCAAAGAATCTGTTTCAAATTGAAAGGAGCTTCTGGACTTGATGATATAAATGGTAAAGTGATACGAGATTGTCTCAGTGTCACAGGGGACACGTTACTTAACATTATTAACGATTATTTGATTACGGGACAATTTCCAAATACTTGGAAAGAATCAATAGTGATTCTCATCCCTAAGATTAATGGTACAATCATTGCAGAAGAGTTCAGACCGATAAATATGCTAAACACCCTAGAAAAAATTTTAGAACTCGTGGTGAAGGAGCAATTGGTTCAATACTTAAAGGAAAATAAATTATTAGTTCCAGAACAATCAGGATATAGAGAATCTCATTCCTGTGAAACAGCTCTGAACCTTGTACTTGAGAAGTGGAAAACCAATTTAAACAAAAAACATATAACATTAGCTGTCTTTTTAGATTTGAAAAGAGCCTTTGAAACAATATCGAGACCTTTGTTAATCAATGCCTTAAAAAACTTCGGTATTATGGGACAAGAACTTGATTGGTTTAAAAATTATTCAGAAGGGAGAACTCAGAGAACTCGTTTTAAAATCACAATATCGGAATCTCTTGAAAACTCATTGGGAGTCTCCCAAGGAAGTGTGCTTGGTCCTATTTTGTTTATTATGTATATAAGTGACATGAAAAATGTATTAAAATTTTGTGATATTAATCTCTTTGCTGACGACACGGTGGTCTTTCTCTCTTGTAGCTCTGTAAAAGAAGCAACAACGAAGCTGAATGAGGATCTGGCCTCGCTAGATCAATGGTTGAAGTACAAAAAATTGAAATTAAATGCAAAAAAAACTAAAATGTTAGAGCTGTCCCGTACCAAGACCCTCTTTAACTTACAGATCAATATTGATGACGAGGCCATAGAGAGAGTTAAAGAAATAAAATATCTTGGAGTCACAATAGATGAAAAACTGAAATTTAAAAGCCATATTGATAATATCATTAAGAAAATGGCGAAAAAATGCGGGATTATTTGTCGACTAAAAAAAGACTTAAGTGTTTTTGCAAAGATACAGCTTTACAAGTCTCTTATGGCTCCACATCTGGATTTTTGTCCGTCAATTCTTTTTATGGCTAATGCAGGACAAATGACAAGAATGCAAAAACTGCAAAACAGAGCAATGCGAGCTATTCTAGGATGCGGATGGTATACGTCGTCATTGATTATGCTGGATACCCTAAAATGGATGTCGGTGAAACAGCGGGTAATGTACCAAACAATGATTTTTGTTTATAAACTCCTGAACAGTCACTTGCCTCAATATCTTTGTGATCGGGTTATTCGAGGATTAAATGTGCACGACTACAACACAAGAAGAGCAGCAGATCCGAGAGTTCCTAAGGTTGAGACAGCATCAGCAATGAACTCTTTGTTTTTCAAAGGCATACAAACTTTTAATATGATGCCCAGAGTGGTTTGTAATGCAGAGACTATACCCCAATTTAAGAGACTGTGTGCAACTCACATCAAGGCCACTATTGTATGAAGTATGACTGTCGTGACAATAGTAAGGAAGTAGATTAATTTAGAAAAGACGAAATCCGCGAAAGCGTTAATGAAATATAAATTGATAAATAAATGTTTTAGTCACTTGTTGTGTAAACCTCCCTTGTCATCACCAGCTTTGATGATGATGATGATTTTAGCTTTTTTTTTGCTTTTATCTCTTTCTATATATCTTTTTAAAATTAAATTTAAAAAAAGTTAAAATAAATAAACAAGTTAACACAAAAACAAAAATAAAGGAAAAGAATGAGTCGATATAGCATTGAGACACGCGCGTGAAAAATAATATATATAATTTGATAACTTTCCGGGGGTGTAGTGGTCTGGTCCAATGCAACCCGAAACGTGAATCGTCATAAATTGTACAGTAACGGAATAAGGAAAAAGTACGCTGTGAGATAGTTTTGAAAGTGGTTCTCTATCGCCATTAGTTGGTTGTAGGTTGAACCGGCTATACAAGAGAAACGAAAGCAGAAACCATGTATTGAGACCGACCATGTCTGCTTCATAAAGAGGAGAAGAAAGAAGTTTTGTAGCCACCACGTTCTTGAAATATTTACTTGCCTTATGATTTGATTATTTGCTTAATTACTAATTTACAACAACACAATTATCGATAAGATACAATCGTTCCTCTTAATACTATATCGGGGTAAGAGGTGGGACTCATCATCATCATCATCATCATCATCATCGCTATGTTGCTTTAAAACTAAGGAGAGGAAGGAATGTACGGGTTAACGAATTATGAAGTGGGAAGGGTGATAGTGTTGCGAAGGAGGGAGCGGAAACGGGAGGATGGGATATGGTAGTCAAAGAGGTCGGAGTGGTCATTGAAGGTAGCTAACGCTCGTAGGAGTAAGTCATTTTGGCCATTATAGTGTAATAATGCCCTAACGCTTTCTGCTGCATGGGCCAACATCGACTCGCAGGTCGACTCGCGCTGTAGTGAACTTGTCATCACTTAGTGCCGTTCCTGACTAAAAACGGATTGTATTTGCACTTTTATATAAACTCACTTTATTTTTGCCACTTTACTTAAACTTAATAGCGTGGTTGGCTTCTATTGATTTGCGAACTAAATTTTGCGCGGCGGACTGGACTGCGTGATTTTACTGATACAACAACTCTCTTCTAGCTACGCGCGAGCTTCCTTTTATACGAAATAATTACATTGCGCTTATGGGCATATTTAGCTTATCCGCTCCGTTATGCATGATTACAATTTATTATCCTGCTCTATCTATCGCATTATGCGTACGTGACTTTTGCGTACATTAGGTAACATCGTCCTTCCATGTGTATTATCCTACTGCGCAATTGGATGAACTCTATTAAATTTTCCCTATTTATCTAGTTGGTTCGGATTAGAACATATTGCACTTTTATGTCTAATATTTGTGTGCATTTAATTACAGTAATTTATGTTCTGATAATGTTTAATCTAAAATTTTATACTTGTAAAAACTATTTCTTTTGAGTGTGTTGGTGAATACGATCACGCCACTTATCATGCTATTTCATTCTATCATTAGCTGTTTCATTCTAGCCTTAGTGCGGTTTGTGTCTAGGATGTAATGAATTTACTGCAGATTATTATAGCGGATGTTATACTAATAATTGTGTCTTTGCTATTCTAATCTAATTCTAATTTGCTAAGTCTAATAGTGTCGGGCGTCGAACCTATGCTATACCTCCCCCGTTTTTGTGAATAACGTAAGATTGAGTGAATGAGCGAAAGAATTGCGTTATTCATTTAGTTCTTGATTAATCTGTTCTTATGTACTGTTGTAGTCTTTTGCGTATGCTTATTCTTGATTGTACAATTTGGATCTTTAATATTCGTAATTATAAATGGACCTAAGTACAATGGATCTAATTTTTTTCTATTTTCATTTTTTAAGTATACCAAGTCTCCTATGCTTACATCTATGGGATTTATATGCTGATTTAATTCTTTTTCTCTTTTTTCTTTTTCTATAATTATGTTCTTACGTGCAATCTCATTGGACTTTTGTAGTTTAAATTTCATTTCATTGTAATATTGTTCTATATTATAAACTGGATCGATTGTATGTTTATAAATTTCTTGTGGTAGATTTGCTGTTCTACCGAAAACTAATATTTTGTTTCTGTATGTGGTGTTGTATTATAAACAAACTCATAAAATTTTATCCAATCATCCCAATCATCGTGATGTTCATTAGTAAATGCTCTAAGGTATTCATTTAAGCTTCTATGATTACGTTCTAGAGCTCCAATTGTTTGTGGATGATATGGCGTTGAAAATGTTTGTTTTATTTTTAAAATTTGGGCTATTTTACCTAACACCTCATTGTTATATTCCAATCCTTGGTCTGATCTAAGCTCCAAAAAGCTTCCATAAGTCAAGATAAAATGTTCAACCAATGCTCTCGCAATCGTGTTTGCTTCTTTGTTTTCAATTGGAATGATCACTATATATTTTGATAGGTCGCATTGAATCGTAATTGCATATCTGTTGTTATTTATTGTTTTGGGTAATGGACCAACTGTGTCAATTGATATGATGGTAAATGGTTTTGCTGGAGTTGATGTGATTATAGATTTTTCTTTTGTGTGCTTATTTACTTTGCTGACTTTGCATATTTCACATTTCTGCACGTAACTTATTATATCTTGCTTCATATTATTCCATTTAAATTTTTCACGAATTTTTAAATATAATCTGTATTGCCCTATATGACCTCCTGTGGGTATGGCATGATATTCTTCCATTATTTTCAACTTTTCTTTCTCACTTGATATCCATTTAGGTGGATCAAACAAAATTATCTCGTAACCGAAAATTGCTGTGTCTACTATTTCCTTTATGGTTAATTGAGAGTAATATTCGAATAATTTGTCCTCAACTGATATTGCTAACTTGTCTCGGTTAAATTTCTTAGCAATTTGGCATATATCTAGAAGAGCAAGTTCTATTTCTTGACTTCCATTTTGGCCTTTAGAATTGTTAAGATGGATAACCCTTTTTCCAAGTTGCTTATTATAGTTGTGACTACATACTTTGATTTATATTCCATTTCTTTTAACTTCTGACTTAATTTTCAAAATCTTATTAACTTCTGACGGTCTATCTGTCTTTCAAAATACTTGATTAGTTACTTCTTCTTTATTTCTTCCAGCTGTTGGTGTATCCTTTACTTTCTTTTGCGCCTTTACCATTGCTCTTGTGTTAACTACCATAATTGAATTGTTTTTAATGCTTTTAATATCCTCCTCTTTAGTTTTTGGGATCAATTCTTTCAACTCATCTGAATTGTACACGATTCGTGATAATGCGTCTGCTGCAACATTACTTTTTCCAGCTACGAATTGTATTGTGAAATCAAATTCTTCCAGATCTAGTCTAATTCTGGTTAATTTTGACGTTGGATTTTTCATTCCAAAGAGATAAACCAGTGGTCTATGGTCTGTTCTGATTGTAAATTTCCGTCCATAAACATATGGTTTAAAATGATTTACTGCCCAGTGTATAGCTACTAATTCTTTTTCTATTATACTCTTATTCTTTTCGCCTTTAGTAAAAGTTTTACTTGCGAATGCAATAGGAAAATCTTGCCCATTTGTGATTTGGGAGAGAACTGCTCCGCACGCAAAGTTTGATGCGTCTGTAGTTATAATAAAATCTTTGCTAAAGTCTGGGTATTTAAGAATGGTTGGAGATAGCAGATGCTCCTTTAATGAATCAAATGCTGTTTGTTGTTCCTTTTTCCATTCAAAAAGTGTGCCTTTCTTTAATAAATCATTTAGTGGCTTTGCAATTTTTGCAAAGTTTTGTATAAACTTTCTGTAGTAATTACAGAAAGCTACGAATCTTCTAACTTCGTCTGCGTTAGTTGGTATAGGAAACTTTCTTATTGTTTCGAATTTGGTTTCATCAGGGTATATTCCCTGGTCCGTTATTTTGTGTCCAAGATATGTAACATCTGATTTAAAGAATTTGCACTTCTCTGGGTTCAATTTAAGATTGTAGTATCGTAATCTATTAAATACTTGTGTAAGATTTTCTATATGATTTTTCATTGAGCTTCCTATTACTATAATATCATCTATATAAATGAATGCTATTTCAGGTGTGAGGCCAGTCATTGCTATTGCCATCATACGCTGAAAACTGTTAGGACTTATGTTTAGTCCAAAAGGCAGTCTTGTGAAATATTTCTGAAATATTTTGCATTTCCTAATTGGTCTAATATTGTGTCTATTCTCGGAAGTGGAAACTTATCTGGTAATATCTTTTTGTTCAATTGCCTAAAATCGACTACTAATCTCCATTTCTTATCGTTTCCTGTTTTCTTGGGGACAAGCAGAATTGGTGAATTGTAAGGGGAAACGGAGTTTTCTATTATATTATTTTCTAACATCTTTTTTACTTGCTGATCTATTTCTTTGCTTTGCGAATGGATTTGTTTATAGTTGGGTATATATGTAGGAATATTGTCTTTATGAGTAATTGTTTGCTTATAAAAATTATTAGTTGTAATTGGGTCTTCATTTAAACAAAATAAATCATAAAATTTATTTACTAGTTTACTTATTTCTTGACTAATAATATCTGGATAATTTTTTAAATTGATTTTGCTTAATATTTCTTTAACTCTATGCATATTTGTTTTAGTTTCTGCTACTTTATAAATTTCAAAGTTATTAATTGGCTCTATTGTAGGTTTGAAAAATTTCGTGTTAATAATAGTATCTTTTTCAGTAGTATTAATAAATTTTATACATGGATTATTCTTGGAAACTATTGTATAAGCGCAAAATATTCCTGTTGTTATTTCCTGTGCATGAACTACTGAATCTTTTTTTAAATTCTTTAAATCTATTTTATGAATAATTTCACTTCTTGCTGGAATTAAGAGTGAATTGTCTTCTATAGGATGAGATATTGAGATTCCATTGATATCAAAATTTAACAAATAATATTCATAATCTATCTTACATTTATATTTTGTAAAGAAATCTCTTCCTAAAATTCCATCGGCTTCTATTTCTATAATATCTGGAATCAAGTGAAATTTATGACTTACTGTTGCGTTGTTAAATATTAAATTTGAACTAATTGTACCATAGGTAATTAAAGAGTTATTAGTAATTCCTGTAAGTCTAACTTTGTTATTGCTATCTATCTCATGCTGAGATCTAATTTTTCCTATTTTAAATAATGAAACTGCTGCTCCTGTGTCTATAAATAATGAACTATACTTATTTGCAGCTTTTTCTACTTTAATTGTAGTTGAATTATTGGCAGATAAATTCAATGTCATTACCGGCAGCTGTTCTATTCCTGCCGGGCTTGGCCTAAAAAATTATTCTGTTCCTCTTCTTCTTCAGCTTCAGTAGTAAATATTCTACGAGCTTGTTGATTTGAGAAGTTATTGGGCTGTGTATTTTGTCTTCCAAATTGATTATATTGTGTAGGGTTCCTATAGAAATGTCTATCTCTTTTTCTATTTGGGGTATATGTATTTGGGTTCGTTCTATTTGAATTTGGACTTTCATAATACCTCCTGTTAGTTCTGTTTTGGAAGTTTGGGTTCGAGTTATATCTATTATAATTATTTGTTTTGCTGTTAGGAAATCTTTTGAAATTATTTGTGGAAAAATTTTGGTTTCTATTAAAGGCTTAAACTTGATTTGAATTATTGTTTTCGATTTCATTTTCTAATACCTTTTGTGTAGCTGCTGTAATTGTTGGGTATTGTCCGACTTTAAGTAGGATTTTTGTTTCAGAGTTGGAAATTTTTTCTTTAAGTGTGTCAACTCCAACTTTAACAGCCATTTTGTTTGCTACTTCTTCGGGAATTTTTGTTCTAGATAAAGTCCTTTTAATTTGCTAGTTAAGATTTCGACCTCTTCACAAATTTTAGTGGTTTGTCTTGCTTGGATAGTTTTTAATTGGTTGATGACTTTTTCGGGATTTGTTTTTTCTTCACATCTTACTTTTATATTTTCTAGAATTTCATCGATGTTGTCCAGATCTCGTGGTAATCCTATTCTGGCTTTCCCTGTTATTCGTGTTTTGATAAATTTTACCAGCATTACCTTTTGATCATTTGGAGTAATCTCTTTAAGTAAGTTTACAGAATCTATGAAAATGTCAAGATTCTCTTTTGATCCATCATATGTTTGAACAAGAGATGTTGCAATTTTGATATCGAAATGCGCCATTTTTTCTGTTTGGGAATCGTTTGTCATTTGGTAATTGTTTATGCGAAACTCAATCGCTGAAAAGCATTCGTTGGTTTCACTGTTAATTTTGTTTAAATACTCTTCACTTATGGCTTCTCCGAGCTCTATCAAATCCGATTGTATGGATGTTAATAGTTCTCAAGCCAAAATTTTATATTTACTTACAGTACAAACTCTAAAATTCTTTGGTAAATACTCTAATTTATGTTGTATTAACCTTAACTGGAATAATTTATCCTTTTACTTACTCATTACATTCGATCCATTAAATAATAACGACAATCATAATAAATAACATAATTAATTAACGTTTAAGTCCAATAAAATTATTTCGCAAAAACTATAATTGTTCCTATTTTTTTATTATTATTTTTTTATTTACTTTTTTTTTTATAAATTTATATATATATATATATATATATATATATATATATATATATATATATATATATATATATATATATATATATATATATATATATATATATATATATTTTTTTTTTTTACTGAATATTCATATATATATAGTTATGTACACATGCGCTACGCGCTATGATACAGGTGCTGAGTAAGAAAACGGTCGCAAGCGAGCCATCGATGTTACTCCACGCGCGGAGTCAGGTTCCAACGGGAACTCCACTGGAAGCAGGTTCCCACGACCAGGTGTGGTGTCGTATGTTCAGATGGACCGAGGCAACATGATCATCATAAACGTGGACGACAACGTGACCGGCAAACCTGGCAGCACCGAAAACACCAGCCTAGCTAAATAGTACCGAATCCAGAAGTTAGCTTTAGTCTTAGTTTAGCAGTTCGCAAATAAAGATCCCTAGTAATATTTTTTTAAAACTTACTCCGGGCTATTGTAAACATAATTGGCGCAGTCGGCTAGGCCCAATTCACGTTCAGTGACAAGTGTTCAAGTACAGTGCAATGAAATAACGGAAATAAATCTGTGTATCGCCCGGACTTTGCTCCATCGCCCGATCCGTGGTTGACTCGTGACGATCGCGTGAATTTCATTATTTCATAAAGTGTAAGAACAAGTGCACGAACGGTTGGTTTCAACTATTTAGAATTGGAAGAGAACATTCGAACAAAAGCTAGCGGCAAGACTCCCCAGCCAGCATTACTGGGTAAACTAATCAACGCAGGACAATCGCTGACCCAACCCGTGGACAACGAGTGACCAAAAAAGAAAAGGAAGGACAATCGCTGACCCAATCCGTGGACAACGAGCGACCAAGGAAGAAAAGGAAGGACAATCGCTGACCCAACCCGTGGACAACGATCGACCGAAGAAGAAAAGGAAGGACAAAGCAAAGGACAGGTAACGGAAAACCCTAATTTCCCGACACGTGGATAAAAAAAGGTGAATTACATCCTAAAGCATAAGTTCCCCCACTCTTATAATAAAAAGGCGGTAGGCAACAAACAATTTTTATCATTGAATGCCAAAATATACCCCTTTCCCAAAAGTTCGTTCTTTGAAATTCACTAGGGACAAGAAAATACCAGTGAAAATGGAACAAAATATACACGCATTGATTGAATCTATGCGCTTGTTAGAGGAACGCGTTAACACACTCCAAGCGGAAAATGATAATTTACAACGCTTCCAACAACAACAACAGCCAACGACCTCGAGTCGCAGTGCTGACTATTTTCGTATCCCGGATCCAATTAGGGTCATTCCCGGATTCGACGGAAACAAAAACAGTTAATCGGTTGGTTAACAACAGTTAAAAAACTCTAGACCTCTTCAAAAACAATGTGGCACCAGAAATATTCAGTGTCTACGAACAGACCGTAATTAATAAGATAGAGGGCAAAGCACGTGACACTATTTGTGTGAACGGAAACCCTACTACTTTTGATGAAGTCGCAGATATTTTGCAGAACGTTTATGGCGATCGAAACAACATCGCAACGTATCAAACACAATTGTGGAACCTAAAACAAAACGAATCTTTGAGCCTTCACTATAGAAAAACAAAAGAAATTTTGATCAATATGAAATCAGTAGCAAGACAGAATACGGTATACGCTTCACATTGGGAGGCAATTAACCTGTTTTTAGAACAAGAATGCCTCGCTGCGTTCATAAATGGTCTGAGCAAAACATATTTTGGATATGCACAAACCGCGCAACCAGAAGACTTGGAATGGAAGCTTATGCCTTTCTATGCAGATTCCAAAACGCTGAAAGAACCAAATCAAACACCAATAATGGGTTCGAAAAACATCCTAGTGTCGACAAAAATGTAAAAAGGGATAATAAATTTTCACAACCTAAACACCTTGAAAATAGACCATTCAATAACATGAAACCATCTTCAGATCGTACAAAAATTGTTCCCATGGACGTCGATCAATCCTTACGGTCCAATATGAGAAACAAAATTTTCTCGCATACAGCCGAAGAAGATGACGGAAAAACAATATCAGAAGAATCCGATTCAGACGAAGAAACCGATAATGAAGAAGATGTAAATTTTCAAATTACTGCAAATTTAAACCCACCGAGTTAAACGCAATTAACGGACTACCCTTTTACATAACAAAATTAAATGGTTCAAACATCAAACTTTTAGTAGACAGCGGAGCGAACAAAAACTTTTTAAATCCAGAATTAGTTCCACTAACTCAAAGAATGAAATGCGAAACAATCACCATAAAAAATAAAAATGGTAAGTTCAAATCACAAGAATGCACATTCATAACCATTCTAGATAAAAAATTAAAATTTTACCTTTTCAAATGTCATAATTATTTTGACGGAATACTCGGAACCGATATGGAAACACTAATTGATACAAAAAATCATAAACTTATTCTACCCGATCGTACAATCGACTTAGAAATAAGAACATTAGAACCCCCTTCAATTACATTAAATGCTAATAATTCTCAAATTATAAAGCTTCCTGTTTCTCAAACAAAAGGAAACAATTTTCTTCCAAAAGACATTCAAATAAAAGATGCAATAATTCCTTCAGGCGTTTATAAAGCAAAACAAGGATATGCTAAAGTTCTTGCCAGGAATTACGGCGACACATTAACATTTCATTGGACTAAACCAGCAAAAACATATGAATTAGACAAAATGATCGAAATAAATCACATGAGCACACACCCATATAATGATCATCCGCAAAATTACATAGCAAATCTCGAAAATTTAATTCGCACCGATCATTTAAACAAAGAAGAAAAACATAAACTTTTCGAAATTCTTAAACAAAATCTAGGCATTATCCATCAAGAAAAAGAAAAACTTTCATGCACCACTGCTATTAGACATCGAATAAAAACTAAAGACGACATACCCATTCATACAAAAACTTATAGATACCCCAATATTCATAAAGCAGAAGTGAATAGGCAAATCGAAGAAATGATTGCTGACGGTATTATCCAACATTCTATATCCCCATGGACATCCCCAATCTGGATAGTCCCTAAAAAATCAGATGCAAGTGGAAAGGAGAAATGGCGCATCGTGGTTGACTATAGAAAATTGAATGAAAAAACGATCGATGATCGATACCCTATTCCCAATATAGAAGAAATTTTGGACAAGTTAGGTAGAAGCATGTACTTCACTACACTTGATTTAAAATCCGGCTTTCATCAAATTGAAGTTGATAAAAGGACAGACCAAAAACAGCTTTTAGCACAGAAAAGGACACTTCGAGTTTATACGAATGCCCTTTGGCTTGAAAAACGCACCTGCTACTTTTCAACGGGCCATGAATAATATTTTAGGTGACCTTGTAGGAAGAAACTGTCTCGTATATCTAGATGATATTATTATTTTTGGTAAATCACTCCAACAACATTTGGACAATTTGAGTAAAGTGTTGAAAAAATTAATTGAATCAAATTTAAAGGTTCAATTAGACAAATGTGAATTTTTAAGAAAAGAGTGTGAATTCTTAGGACACATCGTAACGCAAGATGGCATCAAACCCAATCCAAACAAAATAGAAAAAATATTGCATTGGCCCATACCAAAAACAACAACCCACATTAAAGGCTTCTTAGGAATCCTTGGTTATTACAGAAAATTCATAAAAGATTTTTCAAAACTGACCAAACCCCTCACAAAATGTCTTAAGAAAGGTTCTAAAATAACACATGTTGCTACGTGGTTAGCACTCGATTAAGTGAGTCGCAAACGGTAAAGATAATTTTACAAACTGTTGTTTATTCACGCAGATTTCAAGCAAATTTCAAGCAGTTTTAAAATTGGTGCTTTCTTTCCGTGATCTAATTTGCAACTAATTTTGCGTTTAGCGATGGCGCCCTGTTCTCGATCAGCTGTGCGAACTTGACCCTAGTTGAACCGCTTCCTGATTGGTCCTATTCTGGGAGAACTAGTTGTCGCACAAGCTAACCCTGTCGTCCCTTTCTATGTATTTAGTACGCCATCTGACGGGTAAAGTGGGAGTTAGGTCGATCTGCTGTTGACAGATCGATGTTTACAAACATTACTTCTGTCTAGAACGCATGTGGTCTATATCGTGCCAACAACACATAATGACGAATTTATAAATTGTTTCAATGATTGTAAACAAATGCTCACTACTGATCCAATTTTAAAATATCCTGATTTTAGCAGAAAATTCATTTTAGAAACAGACGCAAGTGACTTCGCCCTTGGCGCTGTACTTTCACAAAAATTCGAAGATGGTAAGGACACCCAATCGCTTACGCTTCTAGAACGCTTAACGAAACAGAGTGCAACTATTCAGCTACCGAAAAAGAGCTACTCGCCATTGTTTGGGCAACCAAGCATTTCCGACCGTACATTTTCGGAACAGTTTTTGAAATAAGAACTGACCACAAACCTCTTGTTTGGCTAAGACAGAAAAATGATTTAAATAGAAGACTTCTTCATTGGAAACTGGCCTTGGAAGAATTCGAATTTGAAATTAAGTATAAAAAGGTACTCTTAATGGAAATGCAGATGCACTATCCCGCATAACGGAAAACCCTGCTTTAACATCCGAATTAAATGCAAATACTGCCTCTAACAATACTGACACTATGACGCAACACTCAGCAGATACTAATGATGACGAATTCATCCTAGCAACTGAAAAACCACTAAATGAATTTAGAAATCAAATAATACTAGAAGAAAATAATAACGATTCTCCAGAAGCAATTACACTTTTCGGAAATTATCATAGAATAACAATAAAAACACCCCTTTTTGGACCAGCTATGTTGATCAACATAATCAAAGAATATGCATCTCCCAAATGTGTTACTGGCATTTGTTGCAGTGAAAAAATCTTACAAAACTTACAAATTATCTACAAAAACTATTTCTCTCGCGCAAAATCGATCAAACTATTTTGGACAAAAACAATTTTAGAAGATGTAGATGATGAAATTGACCAGGATTTGATTATTGAACGACAACATAATGCAAACCATAGAGGAATTATTGAGACCAAACTACATATTTCTAGAAAATATTATTTTCCAAACATGAAAACTAAAATTACTAAATTTATTAACATTTGCAAAATATGTCAAAAAGCTAAATATGAAAGACGCCCATATAAACAAAAATATCAAATTACTGCCACTCCTAAAAACCTTTGGAAATCGTTCATATGGACATCTTTATAATTAGTGATAAACATTTTCTAACCCTTTGCGATAAGTTCTCAAGATTAACCATGGCGATTCCTTTACAATCAAGAAACGCTATACATATACTAAAAGCACTAACTCAATTCTTCGCTAACGTTGGAAGACCTTGTTTGCTTGTGATGGACCAAGAATGTTCGTTTAAATCCACCACAATCAAACAATTTCTTGAAGAAAATAATGTAGAATTCCATTATACAAGTGTTGGTCAATCCTCTTCAAATGGAACAATTGAAATTGTCCATAGAACAATAAGAGAATTGCACAACATAATCTCACTACGAGATTCTACAAAAATCTATCAACTACTTCAAAAATTAATTTGGCAGTCTCAATTTACAATGATTCTATACACTCTCAAACAAACATATCCCCTAAAGAACTATTTTTCGGCTTCAAAAACGAAGATCCTATCCCTGAGGACCTTCAAGAAAGAATTAAACAAAAAGAGGAACTTTATAGAGTGTATGCCACAAAACAAAAAGAAAAAAAATCCAAATACATAGAATAATTAAACAAAACACGAGAAGAACCAGAACTATTCAAAGACAATGACACTATCTTCGAAAGGAAAAGAAATAATTTAAAACACGAAGAAAGGTATCGTGAAACGAAAGTTTTCGATAACCTAGTTACAAATATTTTAGACCGAAATGGAAGAAAAATTCATAAATCAAAATTGAAAAGGAAACGAAAAACCTAACATACCATTTAAGTTCTTTCGCATCCTTACGGAAATCACAGCTGAATACTATAAAAAACTAAAAATGAAATTTGGAATGATTCATTTCCTCATAATAGTTTTAACAAATTCAAAACTTATTACAGTAACAATTTATAGAGACTAACCTTAACTATATTCAGAATTTAGCCAATAATATTAGCCTAACCAACCATCTTAAGGACACCTTAGACTATAAAATCCTATCAGCTTATAAAAAAAAAAATGAGGAAATATAAGACCTAGAAAACAAAAGAGAGGCATAATAAATGCAGGAAACCGCAGATCAGAAAACACTTAGAACATTCAGAATTTAGAACATTCAGAAAACAAAACTATATCCAACATTAACGCTCAAGTTAGAATTAATTCCGAAATAGAAAAATCAGTGAACAAAATTACACAAACTCTAAAAAAAAATCGAAAATCAAAGGAATAATCAGATGAAAGATCAGATCAGATCAAATGAATAATCGTAAAAACTGAAATAGAACAAGTTAATCTTATCCTGAACATTGATAACATTGTACAACTGTAGAAGACATAGAAGAATAGACGGATGTAAAATTTGTAACCAAGCATAAAAACACCATTTTCAATGTTAACGAAGAGTGCACGATTTGCAACAACCCACAACCGCTAAACGACGAGTGTATCTCAAATATCATCAGAAATCATCCATCTAAATGTACCACCACCACGAGCTCCGAGCATACGATAATACGAGAAATGAAACCAGGAGTCATTCTAATCGATACCACCTTTGGCGTGTCAGTCATTGATTCACGTTCAAACAGCCAAATAATAGCAGTACCCACACTAATTGAAACCGGCAATTGCACCGTAAAAATCTTAAATAGCACATTTACTGCGCATATTGATGTGTTAGACGAAGAAGAATACTTCCTACCCTTAACTGGCAGCAAAACAGAAATAACTCTAAACAAGCCAAGTATACAAGATCTGCACACAATGCATATTAGTTACATACATCAACTCCATACAATAACACTCCGCTTACGCACGCATACAATTGCAGGAGGAATATTAATTGTTGTTCTAACAGGCTTTCTTATAACTGCATTTTGCATCTACAAACACAAAACCAAGCATGCAGAGAAGAAAATGTCTACCGAAGCTATTCACAACATCATCCCACTGCAAACGTCGGTAAGTCGAGGACGCTCGACGTTTAAGGAGGGAGGAGTTATGTACACATGCGCTACGCGCTATGATACAGGTGCTGAGTAAGAAAACGGTCGCAAGCGAGCCATCGATGTTACTCCACGCGCGGAGTCAGGTTCCAACGGGAACTCCACTGGAAGCAGGTTCCCACGACCAGGTGTGGTGTCGTATGTTCAGACGGACCGAGGCAACATGATCATCATAAACGTGGACGACAACGTGACCGGCAAACCTGGCAGCACCGAAAACACCAGCCTAGCTAAATAGTACCGAATCCAGAAGTTAGCTTTAGTCTTAGTTTAGCAGTTCGCAAATAAAGATCCCCAGTAATATTTTTTTAAAACTTACTCCGGGCTATCGTAAACATAATTATATCCCATAGTGTTAATTTTACAATACCTGACTTAACGAAACTTATCGTTTGCGTGTCCTACGGTATGCACGATGTGTAGCTTAACAGCTGCTCGATGTGTATACTGCGATGGCGTCGTTGACTGCTTCCTCGCATATTGTTGCTCGCGTTCTATCGTTCTTAACACTTTCCTCGTGTTGTTCGTTGTGGAAGTGCTGCTGCTGCTGCGATTATGGGATTGTTCAGTTCGGTTTCACTTAGCGCACTTAGTTTCACACTTTCTTGTGCACTATTCTGATTAGTATTCCGGTTCGGTATTTATGTGTCACTGCATGTGTAATTGTCGTTGCTTTTAATTCACATTTGATTTCATTTTTAGCACTGTATTGGTGATGTTTCGGGATATTCATGCAGTTTCGGGTGAGTTTTTTCACAGTTGTTGTATCACGGAACTAATTTGTATTGGTGTCACTGCACATTATTGCATCTCACTTTACGACGCGTATCGGCTTTTGTGTTTATAAGTGTAATGTGATCTAAACGTACATCTATGCCGAATACTTTAGTGTTTGTGAGCTTAGTGTATATGTATTGTGCATAATAGTGTTTACGACGAATTTGCACTCGCGATTGTTGCGATACATACCTTCGTCCGTTTTTCGCGCTATGGTATTTTTGTTTTCAAAATATAAATTTTACCATAGTGTTTACATACCGTGGCCAACGGGATTTTTATAACCTGCAGCCTTTCGTTATGCTTACTTCAGTGTTTTGTTCGTATTCCTTTGCTTTGGCTCTGTGTCACGGTCGCCATGTAGTGAACTTGTCATCACTTAGTGCCGTTCCTGACTAAAGACGGATTGTATTTGCACTTTTATATAAACTCACTTTATTTTTGCCACTTTACTTAAACTTAATAGCGTGGTTGGCTTCTATTGATTTGCGAACTAAATTTTGCGCGGCGGACTGGACTGCGTGATTTTACTGATACAACAACTCTCTTCTAGCTACGCGCGAGCTTCCTTTTATACGAAATAATTACATTGCGCTTATGGGCATATTTAGCTTATCCGCTCCGTTATGCATGATTACAATTTATTAGCCTGCTCTATCTATCGCATTATGCGTACGTGACTTTTTGCGTACATTAGGTAACATCGTCCTTCCATGTGTATTATCCTACTGCGCAATTGGATGAACTCTATTAAATTTTCCCTATTTATCTAGTTGGTTCGGATTAGAACATATTGCACTTTTATGTCTAATATTTGTGTGCATTTAATTACAGTAATTTATGTTCTGATAATGTTTAATCTAAAATTTTATACTTGTAAAAACTATTTCTTTTGAGTGTGTTGGTGAATACGATCACGCCACTTATCATGCTATTTCATTCTATCATTAGTGCGGTTTGTGTCTAGGATGTTATGAATTTACTGCAGATTATTATAGCGGATGTTATACTAATAATTGTGTCTTTGCTATTCTAATCTAATTCTAATTTGCTAAGTCTAATAGTGTCGGGTGTCGAACCTATGCTACAGCGCGATCGCGACACGAAGCCGAAGCGAAGACGGTTATAGTGCGAATGGTATAAGTACAGGTGTGAGGTACGCCATCGCCCTTTTTCTATAGTTATCGGAATAAAAAAGACACGTTCTTTATAGCTTATTGTCACAACCAAATTTTATAAAACGTGTCATTTAATTTACTATACAGGTGTCCCCCGAGATACGACTGTATTTGGGACCGAAAAAATGTCCTAAAGCAAGGCGTAAGTTGAAATAGTCGTATGTCGAATATCTGTGAATATAAAGTTTATAACCGAAATTGAAGAGTCGGAATCTATGAAATAGTATATTTTATTAAAAATAATGTACGATAATGTATTAATTTCCATCCAAAAGCCGTTTACACGACATAGATATTCAAGATAGGGTAGTTGTGGGATCTTTGGAAATGTGTGTGTAGCCCAGATATTCAAAAAAAAATCAATTTCTTGTCAATGACAACTTTTAACTGTCAAAATCAAAATCGTCGGATCTGCGAATCGTCGTAACTCGAGGGGGTCGTAACTCGGGGGACGTCTGTAGACTACCGGTAAAAATAAGTTGCTTTCGCAACATTCTATAAAGAACGTGTATCCCAGTGTGTTAGGGAATCTTCTACCGCGTCCGTACATTATATATTCACATTATCACTCGTGTTAATCGCTTTAGTAAGTCACCGCAAAACGTTGGGTTAGTCTCGGGAGTGAAGCGTAATTAGGGAACGTTAAGTAAATCTCCGGAGCGTGGCGTAAGACGGTGTGGAAGTGACGCGAACATTAAATAAGTGCAAAGTGAAAATGTTAAACGACAGGTCGACAGTAGAAGACCCCCGCGAGCGGATTGTTGATCAGCAGGAGTCTTTAGCGGGACCGCCGATGAGCGACAGTTCGGCAATAGAAGACCACCACGAGCAGATCATTGACCTGCAGCAGCCTCAAGCTGGACCGTCGACGAGATCGACAGTACGGAGCAGCGAGACAAAGAACGCTGCACCAGTAAAGGTGGGCGTGTCATCGACCCCAGATGAGAAGGCGTGAGCTCGACCGGCTCCAGTTTGAAACAGAGAAGGCACGTAAGGAGCTTGAGTTTGAGGAGCGTGAGCTCGAAATCACGCGGCAATTTGCTCTACAAGATGCGTGCATACCGAACCAGGCGGAGAAGGCAGTAGCGTGGCTGGCCGATACGGACCGTGTCGGTATGGCGACTGGGGCGCAACGCGATGGCGGCGGCATCGGGTACCCTCGATCCAGTCAGCCCCCCCTTTACACCAACGGGAAGCCGTGGGAGTTTTCCCCCGCACTACGATCCGACGTGGATGTGTGACCAACGAGCGGCGCAGGAACAAGAATACGTGGTGTGGCGGCGTGCGGTGGAAAACTCCTTTACAAAGGATCGCGAAAATCATCATCCCAGACGACACCATCTTGAGTCAACCGATGTACAAAATGGTGGTCCAAGTCGCGTGTCAACATCCTTAAACAGTGGTCTCAGAAATACAGCGTTGAACCAAAGCCATGGAAATGCACGTCAAGCTATCGGAAACGATCTACCGATATTTTCTGGAACCGTTACGGAATGGCCAATATTTTACGCGCACTTCAAGCGATCTTCTGCTGCATGTGACTTTACTGAAGAGGAAAATTTGCTACGGTTGCAAAGGGCGCTACGTGGACCTGCGCTGGAGGCTGTGGAAGACCTGCTGCTGCTCCCCAATAGCTTGGAGGAAACGTTAGGTGTGCTCGAGACCGAATTTGGAAGGCCGGAACTGATCGTTGACAGCATGATCGAAAAGGTGAGGAAAATGCCTGCTCCCAGAATTGAGAAGCTCGAGGCGATGGCAGCGTTCGGGTCAGCAGTGCGGAAAATGTGTGCTGCCATTCGTGTTTCCGGTCTACGCGATTACCAGTGCAATGTGGCTTTGCTGAAGGAACTGTCGGCGAAGCTCCCACCGACGTCTCGCCTGGAATGGGGGCGGTACACACTGCGGCTCCCCGAAGTTACACTGATGGAGTTCGGTAAGTGGATTGCAGAAGTAGGTGCAGGTGCCAAACTAGAGGTGAGTCTTACTACTGATTCCGACTATATTAACCGCGAAAGTACCAGCCGATCACAACCGCCGAGAAGGACACGCGCGTATATGAATCTTCATGAAACCTCTCCCGGGAACGAAGTAACAACGGAACGGCTATGCTTAATGTGTCGTGGTTCTTGCAGAAGTCTTGGTGAATGCTTTCGCTTCCTAGATCTAACCCCTACTGATAGGCGAGCTTTCGTAAAGTGACAAGAGTTGTGCCGAAAATGTTTAAAATTTCATAAAAATGGCTGCTATGTTAAGAAGGAGTGTGGAAGAGAAGGGTGTGATGAAATGCACCATCCCCTATTACATGAAGCAGGTGAGGCCATACCAGCGATCGCATTAAATCAAGGGCATTGCTTTACGCATTGTGGTACGAGCGATGGTATACTCTTCCAGTATTTGCCGGTTATTCTTCATGGCCCAAATAAAACGATCCGTACTTTCGCGTTTATAGACAACGGATCATCATCAACGATTATTGATCATTCGTTGATAGAGGAACTTGATATTGAAGGCACTCCCAGTCCCCTTTGTCTAAAATGGACGGGAAACACAACTAGAAATGAGACAAGATCGTTAAGAGTATCACTGCGTATCTCCGGCATACACGAAGGGGCAGTGACATATGATATACTGAAGGCTCACACTCTGTACAATTTGTCCCTTCCCGTACAATCAGTGTCCGCCAAGCAGCTCATAGCGAATTATGGTCACTTTCGGGGCGTTCCCTTTAGCACGTACTATAACCAAGCGCCTCGTATACTCATCGGCACGGATAACAGTAAACTGGGAACGCCGTTAAGAACTAAAAAGGGAAGTAATGACGAGCCTATAGCATTAAAAACCAGACTTGGCTGGACGATTTATGGTCCTTGTTCAATCGCCTCTTTATCGAAGGGTGACAGCAAACACTGTTTTCACATATGTGATTGCGAAGAATCCGGCGACGATGCTCTGGCCAAAGCCGTAAAGAGACACTTTGCTATAGAGTCTCTGGGGATCGAAGGTCAGTCTCATAAGCTGATGTCCGCTGACGATACCAGGGCAATTCAAATATTATCAAAAGAGACTAAACATGAGTCCGGGAGATATAGGACAGGGCTTCTTTGGAAATACGACAATATTCGGTTGCCTTGTAACAAACAAATGGCTCTCCGTCGTTATGAGTGCCTGAAAAAGAAAATGCGAAAGGACACGGCATTAGCAGAAGCCATTACGGAAAAAATGAGAGACTATGAGAGAAAGGGATACATTCGACGCTTAGAAGAAAACGAGATAGCAGAACATGGGCCACGGGACTGGTACTTGCCAATATTTCCGGTCTTTAATACAAACAAGCCGGGTAAACTCCGCATGCACAATGGGCAGTTTAGAACAAATTGCGGGATAGAATTATTTTTGCAGAAATTGTTAGTTTTTATCGTTTGTAGTCAAGTATTATGATAGTAAATAACATTTTATTTGTAGTTCGCATCCATACCACCAGGTGGCGCTACATAAAATAGTGTTTTAAGGGATTTTTGCTTAGTTTTATTATTTTGTGTGTTTTTTCTTGTATTATTTGTTGCTAATAGTATAAACCATTTTAAAATATACTGTAATGTTCCATAATGAAGATTAAATAAATAATAATAATAATAATATCTAAACAAAACATAATAATTTTGAATAAGATAATTTTTTCTGCTTTGTATTGGACAATTGTAGCTAATTCTCGTCACTTTTACTCACAGGTAGTACAAATATTAAAAATTTACATACACAACTTAGGTGGATGCTATTACAAGCTCCTGACGTCTAGTTCACTTTTCTAAAGACAAGAATAAAGGCATTTAAATAATTAGATAGAGCAGGTGCATTGAAATAAAGTACATCCCAAATTCGTAATGAAAAGCAGCACATATTGTTTGTCTTTGAATATTCATCCAATACCTTTCCAAGTGCTGTACTGCCTTCAGAAGGGGTAATAAAACTAAAATCCTTCTTGGTTTTACAACTATCTGAAAAAATCAAAATTGCACGATAGCAACAGACTAAGTATTTACGTCATTTGTAAAGTTAAACCCTGTCTTTGTTTTAGTGCGTGTAGCTACTGATATTGAACTGGTTAACGAATCAGAGGAATACAGCTCATTATACATAATGTCCTTCTGGATGCATTTTCTTTCTTGCAAAATATTCTTTGTAGCATCTCCCCTCTATCCTTATATTTAGTTTGTCATGAGTTTTGGGAGTTTCTTCTCCTAAAATGCCAATAGATGCTACTGCATTCATAACGTTTTCCTGTTATGCGTATAATTTAAGAATTACTTTCCTTATATCCTTCTATAATCTGCAGTAGGAACAAAAGGTATTTGGTTCTGATTTGCTTCATTATATTTAATGATAAAGTTAGGTTAGAATAGAAATTTACATATAAGATAAGTACATGAGCTGAAACTAAGATACACAGCTTCGTAATTGAAATGAAAGTTGATCAAAAGCACGTAGAATATATTTTTGTAGAATACACGAAATATGCTACACTAGGCATCTATGGAGCCGCCTAGTTACGCATGTGTCTGTTTTTAGAAAAAGTTGATGTGAAAAAACTTCAATAAAATTCGCGTTCGCAAACTTTTGCAGAATATTTCTTCACAGATTGATAGTATATATATTACACTATGATGTGACATATATGAGACAACGCCACTCTACGCCACTTTTATAATGGCATCAAGTCAAAAATTAAAATTATGAAAATTTTCAGGAGGTTTCTTCAGTTATTATCGTATATTTTTGCATAAAATTAACTCAGCTCAAAATTTTTCATGTGTTTATAAAGCTGACTAAATATCCTTTATAAAATGTCTAAATTTATCAAAATCGGTTCATATTTGAAAAAGTTACAAAGGTTTAAAGTTTTCCAAAAAAGTGAAGATTTTTCTGCGTTTTTTTAACAAATCTCGACTTTGAGAGGTGTTTTCTAGATAACCAGAACAGATAAAGAGCTCATGTTTGGTATTTTTCTTAGTTTTACCCTTAGTATTAAAACCTATTATTTGGAATTGCGCTATTACAAAGTTGATTTTTTGAATTTCATCCCGGCAAATGCCCATTGTGGCATGGTGTTCGATGCAGCTGCAAAAGTACATGGCATCCGCCTTAACTCTTTTCTACTCTCAGGACCGGATCAGCTCTCAGGATTGATTGGCGTCTTGTATAAATTCCGAGAGTATCGTGTAGCTGTGGCAGGCAACATCCGTGAGATGTTTTTTGAAGTGAATAAGAAAATTGAAGACCAGCGCAGCCAACTATTCTTCTGGGGCGAAGACGAAACGCAGCATGCAGAACCCTCCACGTATGCAGTAACAGTCATGACGTTCGGCGCAACGTGCTCACCAGGTACTGCTCATTATGTTAAAAATATTAATGCTGACAGGTTTAGCCAGCAGTTCCCGCGAGCAGCTGAGTGCATAAAGCACGAGCATTACGTGGACGACATGCTTGCCAGCGTAGACACAAGTGAAGAAGCAGCACAGCTGGCTAAGGATGTTCGGTATATCCATGCACAGGGAGGGTTCGAGATTAGGAACTGGGTTTCGAATTCGAAGGAAGTTTTAGAGCAGCTACGGTGGGGAGTTAACAACGAATAAAGTAAAGGCATGGATCTAGAGTCATCTTCAGCAGAAAAGGTTTTAGGCATGTGGTGGGAAACCACTAAGGACGCCTTTACATTCCGCCTCAACATTAAACATGATGAAAGCCTCTTGTTCGGTGCGAGAATTCCAACGAAACGCGAAGTATTGCGTAATGCTAATATATGATCCTCTTGGCCTCATTGGAAACTTCTTAATGTTTATAAAGATTTTACTGCAGGAGATCTGGCGCTCAGGCTACAGCTGGGATCAACCGATCGATGTAGGTTGTGCGGAGATATGGCGAAAATGGATCCACGTTTTACCAACAATTCAGTCCGTCATGGTTCCACGCTGCTATCGCCTGACAACGTCCGCCGCAACTCCAAACATACAATTGCATGTTTTCTGCGATGCCAGTGAATACGGGATGGCAGCTGTGGCATATTTCCGTTTCGAGGAGGACAACGTGATCGAGTGCGCCTTGATCGGATCGAAAACGCGCGTCGCTCCGCTGAAGTTCCTGTCGATTCCTCGGCTAGAGCTTCAAGCCGCTGTGATTGGCGCCCGACTAGCCACGAGCATTGCAGCTTCACATCGGCTAAAGATCGGACAAAGGGTGTTCTGGACGGACTCGAGAAATGTGATAAGCTGGCTAAAATCAGACCATCGGAAGTACAACCCGTTTGTAGCTTTTCGGGTAAGCGAGCTTCTGGAAAAGACGGACGTCAACGAATGGAGATGTCTTTCCACCAAAACAAACGTTGCAGACGAAGGAACGAAGTGGCAGAAAATTCCCGATATGAGTCCATCTAGTACATGGTTTCGTGGACCCAGCTTCATATGGAAATCCGAGGATGAGTGGCCAGCAGAAAATCCCGTATCGACAGGCATATCGGAAGAACTACGGCGTTGTGTACTTCATCACGTTGTCACACAACCTACAATAACGTTTGCTAGATTTTCCAGGTGAACGAGACTCGTACGATCGATAGGGTATGTGGTACGATTCATCAACAACGCTCGACACCGGATATCTGGATTACCGCCTACACGGGGGCCGTTGTCGCAGGAAGAGCTAGCTGCATCTGAATGCTTCATAATCATGCAAGTTCAACTAGAAGCGTTCCCAGACGAAATGAAGTCGCTCAACCAACGAACTGAACTAGAAGAAGGGCTACGGAGACCGCTGAAGAAAGATAGCTCCCTTTATAAATTGTCACCAGAACTGGACGAGCATGGTTTAATTAGGATGCGAGGGCGTTTGGATAAATGCTCACTAGCAAACGAAGCGTTACGCAGGCCTATTATCTTGCCAAGACGACATCACGTTACCGAACTAATCCTGCACGCATATCATGTGAAATACCGTCACTGTAACCACCGCACGGTCGTCAACGAGGTTCGCGCAAGATACTACATCCCGCGAGTGTTGGCGGAGTACAACAGGGTTAGGAATTCTTGTCAGCATTGCAAAAACTCCAAAGCTGCGCCGAATCCACCGATGATGGGAAGCATACCTAAATGTCGTACAGCGGTCGGACAACGGGCCTTTACGTATACGGGCCTGGATTATTTCGGACCAATGTACGTGGTAGTGGGACGTCGGACGGAAAAGCGATGGGGAGCTATCTTCACGTGCTTGACAACCCGTGCCATTCACCTAGAGGTAGCGCATTCGCTTAACACGTCCTCTTGCATCCTGGCGATACGTCGATTCGTGGCGAGACGTGGTTCACCAAGGGAAATCATCAGTGATCGTGGAACAAATTTCGTCGGAGCATCAAGGGAGCTGAAGGAGGATATATCGAAGGTAAACGTAGACGAACTAATACTTCAGTTCTCCAGTTCAACTTTTAGGTGGACGTTTAATCCTCCCGCTGCTCCTCACTTTGGCGGATGTTGGGAACGGCTTGTGCGATCCGTTAAACGAGTCTTGAACGAGTTCAACCTTCCACGGCTCCCATCGGATGAAGTGCTGCAATCTACGTTATCCGAAGTGGAGATGATTGTTAACTCAAGGCCGTTAACATACGTTCCCCTCAACGATGAGATAGATATGCCCATAATGCCGAACTACCTTCTTCTGGGCAGCTCTGACGGTACGAAGCCCCTCGCCCCTTTCGAAGATTCACCAGCAGCAGTATCATCAATGTGGAGGACGGCGCAACGTAACGCTGACGTCTTCTGGAAGAGATGGGTCGCAGACTATCTACCTACTCTAACGCGCCGCTCGAAGTGGTTTCAACCAGTCCGGCCAATAAAGGAAGGGGACATCGTCCTTATCGTGGACGCCAACTTGCCACGCAACAGCTGGCCAAAGGGACGTGTGTTGGCAGTAAAAATTTCTGGGGACGGACAAGTACGACGAGCTACAGTACAAACCGCAAATGGAATTTTGGAGCGTCTGTAATCTCAGCAAAGGATTGTGAGGGATAGGATAAAGAGGTATAGAAAGCATCGCGGGAACATGAGTGAAACGAGATTCTATCACTGATGGGGAGAATATTATAGTGTAATAATGCCCTAACGCTTTCTGCTGCATGGGCCAACATCGACTCGCAGGTCGACTCGCGCGATCGCGACACGAAGCCGAAGCAAAGACGGTTATAGTGCGAAGGGTATAAGTACAGGTGTGAGGTACGCCATCGCCCTTTTTCTATAGTTATCGGAATAAAAAAGACACGTTCTTTATAGCTTATTGTCACAACCAAATTTTATAAAACGTGTCATTTAATTTACTATAGACTACCGGTAAAAATAAGTTGCTTTCGAAACAGCCATAACGGGTTCGGCGAAATTCAAGGTAGAGGAGAGCTCTGGGGCGTAAGGATTGAGACGGAACATAAAGGGGTAAACGCGACAAGAGAGATGGGGAATCAAGATCAGAGGAGAGAAGATTGGCAACAAAAAGGGACTGGATGATAGAATGTCTGACTTGGATAGGTTCCAAACTCAGCAGGCGACAACGAACATGATATGGAAGAATAGACGACAGGAAGGAAGCGACGAATGGCAATGCTGGTAAATTTGCGCTAGACTTTCTCTAGCCTTGCCATGGCAGTGATACCGGGTGAAGACCATACGAATGCAGCGTATTCAAGAGTGGGACGGATCCAACAGCAGTACAAGGACTTAAGGCACATTGGATCTCTTATCTCGGGTGCTAAACGAAGGATTAATCCAAGAGCTTTGTTGGCTTTTTTAGGACGAATTCGACATGTACATAAAACAGCAATTTTTCGTCCAACCATACACCGAGAACTTTCAAGGATGAGACGCGAGCAAGTTGAGAGCCACAAATGTAATAGTTCCAGAGGACTTTGTAGGATGAACGACCAAACGATACAAAATTACCAAACTGTATGACAGAGAATTTTTGAATAAACGGAGACCATTGAGGCCATAACAATCAGAAAATCATGAGATGAGGCAACAGGTAAAAAGATTTTTACATCATCGGCGTAGAGGAGACAGTTATTTTGAGGGAACACAGATACACAATCGTTGACAAACAGCACAAAAAAAAAACAAAAGACTTAACATGCTTCTTTGAGGTACGCCAGAGAGACTTACGAATGTTTCGGTGAAACTATCGCAGACACGTACTTTGTAGGAACGGCCAGAAAAGTAAGATCCGAGCCAATCTAAAAGGTAACCTCCGAAGCCAAGTTTCTTAAGCTTAGCTAACAGGAGATTAATTGGTATGCTATCAAAAGCTGCTTTCATATCGGTATATATGGCGTAAATTTGGCTTGAGGATGAAAGAGCAGGATATATAACAGATAATAGACCCATGAGGTTTGTAACGGTGGATATTTTGAGCATGAAGCCATACTGGAGAGGAAATATATAATTATGTTTACGATAGCCCGGAGTAAGTTTAAAAAAAATATTACTGGGGATCTTTATTTGCGAACTGCTAAACTAAGACTAAAGCTAACTTCTGCATTCGGTGCTATTAAGCTAGGCTGTTGTTTTCGGTGCTGCCAGGTTTGCCAGTCACGTTGTCATCCACGTTTATGATGATCATATTGCCTCGGTCCGTCTGAACATACGACACCACACCTGGTGTGGGAACCTGTTTCCAGTGGAGTTCCCGTTGGAACCTGACTCCGCGCGTGGAGTAACATCGATGGCTCGCTTGCGACCGTTTTCTTACTCAGCACCTGTATCATAGCGCGTAGCGCAGGTGTGCAGTATCGGACAGAAAGATAGAACCCTGGTGTTTTCAACGCAGCATGCACCCGTTGGGACAGGTTTATGTGTGGTTTGTGTGTTTGTTTGTGTTTGTGTGTGTGTGTGTGTATGTGTGTGTGTGTAGTAGTAGTAGTAGTAGTAGTAGTAGTAGTAGTAGTAGTAGTAGTAGTGGTAGTAGTAGTAGTAGTAGTAGTAGTAGTAGCAGAAAGAGAGTGTGCTTTTTTATGTGTATTTGCAAATGCGCGGGTTGTGTCTAAAAAACGTAGTTTGCCATGATGTCATATTGCGTTTAAAGTATTCTCATAATGTTTGTTATCATGTGAAACATCGTGCGTTTACACTTGGATAAAAACTAAAGTTTGCATCGACTGCAGCGCTTGTTCCTCGGTCGAAAACGCAGGTGTGCTGTTTCATGAATGTGCATGCGACACCGGTGCGAAATGGACACGCGCTCAATAGCAATGAACTCGGCATTCCCTCACAGGTGTTTCGCCAGTGCACGCCATTGAAAGGCATGCGTGCATCTCTGCGTTGAACCTTGTGTGCGCATGGAAAACTTGGTGCGTGCATTGAGCTGGTGCGCAGGTGTTCTTTTCAATGGGCGTTTTGTTTCATGAGCGCGGCAGTATTCTGTTCTGGATTTTGAAGGGAAGACGCTTACTCGCGTACTCGTTGATAGTTTTTATCCATGCGATGTTTTCGCTGCTCGACAACGATGTAATTCATCGCGTATAGAAGTAGAATGCAGGCAGAGCACGGGATCAAGCGTGTCCAAGTTTTTAACCACCCCTTTCTTGACGGTCCAAGCAAGCAATGTTAGTAACAATGGGTCGAGGTAAACATTGTACCGATTATCAGCGCCATATGATAAAGCGAATGGCGGCTGCTGACATTAAGCGCAAAACGATCGAGTTCGTAATGGAACGATCGAGCACTTTTGTGGCAAACTTCGGACAACCGAAACGTGCTTAGACAACCGGAACGCGCTTGGACAACCGAAACGCGCAAGTCAACCGGACGTCTGCAGAAGACCACGGCGGAAGAAGACCGTAAAATTGTTATTATATCGAAAAAACACTGATCGCGAGGGCAGTGGTCCTGCTTGTTACATCAAAAACCAAACCCAAAACACAAAAAACTACTAACAAAACTATCCGAAACGACCTACTTGTGAAACAAACACACACACACCAATACACACACACACACACACACACACACACACACACACACACACACACACACACACACACACACACACACACACACACACACACACACACACACACACACACACACACACACACACACACACACACACACACACACACACACACACACACACACACACACACACACACACACACACACACACACACACACACACACACACACACACACAAACACATGAACACACACACATACACACACACAAACACACAAACCACACATAAACCTGTCCCAACGGGTGCATGCTGCGTTGAAAACACTAGTCCGAGAAACACTTCTGTCCGATACTGTACGTATAGATGTCACAAATTGGTGACGAGGATAAAGTCAAGCCTGTTTTAAACAAGCCCGTAGTAAAAGTCGAAGTGTTAAAAATGAATACTATGGGAAACATTGAGCCCTACGTCTTGGGAGAATGTTTTAAGGAGTACACTAGTCGGCTTGAAATGTTTTTCTTGGTCAACGATGTGTCCGAAGAGAAGAAAGTGCCGATCATGGTGACAATGGCGGGAGCGTCATTGTATTCAGCCGCAGTAAAGATTTGTTCACCGGATGATCCACGAGAAAAGTCGTATAAGGATTTAGTTAATGCCTTAAGTGAATATTTCACACCAGTGGAGAATATCGTGTCGGAGCGCTACCAGTTTCGCAAGCTGAAACAGTCATCGGATCAGTCGATAAACGACTACATTATCAGCCTTAAAGCGAAAGCGCAATCGTGCGATTATGGATCGTTTTTACCGGATGCGCTAAGGGATCAGTTTGTTGCTGGAATCCGAGACCATGAGCTACGGACGCGGTTGCTGAGAGAATCGAGAGTGAAATTTGCGGATGCGTGTGATATAGCGCGTTCGTGGGAAGCGGCGCATCAGCAGAACGCAGCGATGGTGGAGAAAGAGATGCATGCGGTAGCGAGCGTGCGTAAAACGCCTGTACAGCAGCAGAGCAAGCAGTTGGAACGAGAGTATGTGTATCGTCGAAGCAGCCAGGAGCAAAAGACAAGTGCGGAGTGTCATCGTTGTGGTCGTGCGCACAATCCTGCAACTTGTCCAGCAAAAGCGTGGAAGTGTTACGTGTGTGGAAAAATGGGACACGTTTCGTCTAAGTGTCGGTTTGCAAAAAAACATATGAGTAACGCTAGTAGAGGTCAGCTACGGAAAGTAGATTGCGATAAAGGTCAAAATCCTCAGATGGTCCGTCTTGCTTGTAATAGTAAGCAATTAGAGTTTGAGATAGATTGCGGTGCGTGTGTTAGTGTAATTTCGGAAGAAACATATACTAAAATGTTCAACGATGTACAAATACTACCAACCGAGGAATCCTTTTTCTCAGCGTCAGGGCAAGCGATAAAGCCAATGGGAAAAATGTGTGTAAAAGTGGAAATAGCGAGGTGCGCTAAATTATTTGAATTAGAACTAATAATAATTCGATCGGAAAGAAGTGCTACGCCACTGCTAGGAAGAAATTGGTTAGATGTTTTTTCCCGGATTGGAGAAAAGCATTCGAGTTAAAAAGTGTAGAATCAAATGTGCTGGCTGAGTTACAGAAAAAATTTCCGTGTACTATTAATGTGTCAAATGAGTTAATTAAGGGATTTGAGGCAAATTTAGTATTGAAAGAGGATTATTGTCCAATTTTTCATAAAGCCTATTCCGTTCCCTTCACATTACAAAGGAAAGTCGAAGAAGAGTTGAACAAAATGGTCGAAGAAGGTGTGTTAGTGCCAACAAAGTATTCCGAATGGGCGAGTCCTGTGGTAATAGTGGAAAAAGAAAATGGTTCTGTTAGGCTATGTCTAGATGGAAAAGCAACGCTGAATAAGTATTTGTCGATGGAACATTATCCACTTCCAAAAATTGAGGATATATTTGCTAAAATTTCTGATTGGAAATTATTTTGTAAAATCGATTTATCAGGTGCATATTTGCAAGTCAAATTGTCCGAGTCTGCGAAACAAATATGCACGATTAATACATCCAAAGGATTGTTCATTTAAACACGTATGCCATTTGGAATCCATACAGCCCCAGCGATCTTTCAAAGTATAATAGATCAAATATTAAGGAATACGAAAGGATTGGCATATATAGATGATATTATTGTCGAAGGGAAAAATGCGGAAGAATGCTAAACGAATTGATATGAAGTAATGGAAAAATTGAACAGTCATAACGTAAAGATTAATGCGAATAAGTCAGTTTTTTATGTGTCACGTATAGAATATTTGGGTCACACTATAACGAGTAATGGAATACACCCAATTGAATCCAAAGTAGAAGCTATTGTAAAAGCACCAGTACCGAGTAACATAAGTCAACTTCAAGCATACTTGGGATTACTGAATGATTACCATAGATTCCTTCCAAATGGATCAACCACATTATACCCTTTTTATCAATTGTTGCGAAAAGCGAAAAAGTTTGAATGGACTAAATCATGTCAAGAAGCGTTTGAAAAGTCGAAAATATTGCTATGTGAAAACAGAATGATAGTTACATATGACCCCGAAAAACCGTTAGTTTTGCAAGTCGATGCAAGTCCATATGGAATAGGTGCAATTTTGTCGCATGTTATTAATAACGAGGAAAAGCCAATTATGTTTGCGTCAGCGTCACTATCAGAAGCCCAAAAGAATTACGCTCAAGTCCAAAGAGAAGCGCTAGCTGTTGTATTCGGAGTGAAGAAATTTCACAATTATCTTTACGGGAGAAAATTTAGATTAGTAACGGACAACAGTGGAGTCAAAGAGATTTTCAATCCTACTGTGGTATATCACTTTTAGTGTACAATTGATAAAAGGGGTGTTTTGTTGGAACTATAACTTTTATTTATACTCTCTATAATTGGACAGAGTTTCCCCTTATAAAGTCTAACTTTTATCTGACTATCCTAAATCCTATCCCGCTATTTATACTAAAATTTCCCTATCTAATCCTAGCTTAATTCATTTACTTCCTATGTATCCTTAACTCCGTCTTATGCCTAATTTCCTATGCTACCTATTCTATCCTTATCTTTTCGTATTAGCTATCCTATTCTAACCTATACTAACACGCTTCTACCAATCACAACTATTCCTATAAAGATAGCTTACTATAATTTATGCTATATAGCTTACTATAATTATATTCATTACGCCTATGTGTATGCGCCACACCTCCCCCCTTTAGAACTGAAAATCGTATAACATAGATTTTCATCGTTTGACTAACCTATTTTTATGTACAGTACTTTCCTTTTTGCTGTATTTGCTCACGATTGTACAATTTGGGTTTTGTATTTTAGAAACAATAAATGGACCTAAATATAAAGGATCTAGTTTTCTCCTGTTTTCGTTCTTTAAGCACACCTCATCTCCTGGTTCAATTATTAGCAGGTTGATGCTGCAGTTTAGAGCGATCTGTCTTTTTTCTTTTTACTCAATTAATTTCTTTCGCGCTACTTCGTTTGATTTTTGTAGTTTGTACTTTAATTCATTGTAATAAAGTTCGTGATTATACACAGGTTCTATTTTGCCTGTCACTATGTCTTGTGGGAGATTTGCTTTTCTCCCAAATAATAGTTCAAATGGCGTATAGCCAGTATCTGTATGTGCTGTGGTGTTGTAAGTAAACTCATAGAATTTGACCCAGTTATCCCAATCATCGCCATGCTCGTTGGTAAATGCTCTCAAATATAATAATTACCGTATGTTAAAATGACATTCTCTATGAGAGCTCTTGCTATTGTGTTGGCCTCTTTATTTCCTGTTGGTATCAAGTATACATATTTTGTGAGGTCGCATTGTACAGTAACAGCGTACCTGTTGTGCTTGGCTGTTTTTGGAAGAGGGCCCACTGTATCTATTGAAATTATTTCGAACGGTCTTAAGGGTGTCGTTGTTACTACTGGCTTCTCTATTGTGTGTCGTGTTATTTTAATTATCTTACACATTTCGCAGTTTTTAACGAAGCCTTTTATATCTTCTTTCATGTTTTTCCATTTGTATTTGTCTCTTATTTTTAGATAGAGGCGATATTGCCCAACATGTCCTCCCGAAGGTAGCATGTGATAATTGTGTAGAATTTCTTCTATTTCTTTTCTTGCTGTAATCCACTTAGGTGGTACAAATCCAATAATCTCGCAACCGAAAATGGTTCTATTTACGATTTCCTTAATGGTTTGAGGCGAGTATTGAGTAAAAATTTCGTCTTCCATGGAGATAGCTAATTTGTCTCTATTAAGCTTTTTTGCATAAGTACATAATCTTAGAAGAGTAGCCTCGAATGCCTGACTTCCATTCTGGTTTAATCTGATTATTGTACTTTCTAGTTCCTTGTTGTAGTTGTTGTTAAAAAGTGTTATTTTAATTGAATCTTTATTTATTTTTGACTGAATTTTTAATAATTTATTAACCTCTGATGGGTTCTCGGTGTTCCAAAATGCTAGTTTGCCTATCTTCTCGCTTGTATCGTTTTGTGCTACAGGATTTGTTTCTTCTCTATTAGCTTTAGTCATTGCCCTAGTCTTTACTACTAAAGCTTGATTGTTGTTGGCCTCATTAGTGCATTCTTGCAATGATTTCAGACGATCAGAGGTAGTTACTATTCTTGAGAGTGCGTCAGGCCCCAACGTTAGTTTTACCGGCTACGAATTCTACTTGAAATTCAAACTCCTCAAGGTCCAATCTCATTCGTGTTAGTTTGGAGGTCGGATTTTTCATGTGGAATAGAAAAACTAGGGGTCTATGGTCGGTACGAATTTTAAATTTTCGACCATAGACATAAGGTTTGAAATAATTGATAGCCCAATGTATAGCTGTCAATTCCTTTTCTATGGTTGGCTTGTTTTTCTCACCCTTGGTAAAGCTTTTAGAAGCAAATGCCACAGGGTGGTCATTTCCTTCGCATATTTGCGATAGTATGGCCCCGCATGCCGTGTCCGACGCATCAGTAGTGATAATGAATTCTTTTGTAAAATCAGGATTGTTGTAACCGTTGTAGGGTTCCGCCGAACTGTCAGCCAAGCGCATCGCGGATAGGACAAAAATAGTTTAAATAGGGAACGAACGGCAGTTTCGGCCCTTTTCAGTAAAACGAACTCGCCGAGACAACAAGCCACAAAACGCATAAAATAAAAACTAATTTTTTGGCACCACGCCTAAGCCTAAAAAATTCGGTTTCTTTGTTAGTTTCTAACATTCTAAAAAATTAGTGCTAAGCTAATTTTCATCGCGTGTGGTGTAAAAGTATATCGGTGAAGTGATACTGCGCTGCGATACCCAATTCTCGCGATCGCGATTGTTCCCGTGTGGTGGTATAGGAGAGCTGTAGTGCGGTGAAAGGTGAAATGGAGCAGGCGAAAGATTCGTGCAAAGTCGGGCAGGATTGCAACTCTACCCCCGTAATGAGCCCGACAATGGGACGTGATGGCGCTCGGTCCATCGCAGCGTCAACGAGCCCCATCCTAGAGCAGGAATCGGCGGTATCCCCGGTGGTAGCGGGCACGAGCCAGTCTGTATCAGAAGGGCAGGTGCGAGGCAAGACAACGTCGGATACTAGCTCCAGAGCGCCAGGATTAACCGCTGGTAGCTTTGATGGTGAATCCTACCGAAGCCACGTAGGCGGAACAAGGGACGACAAACGAGTGGAGGGTGAAATCGTTCGTATGCCAGCGCACGAACGACGACAGCGAGTAGCGGAGATTGAACGTGAGCTCATCGCACTTCGCGAAATGTGTCAACTCGAAAAGATGGAAGAATGGTGCCGGGAAACGGATCGTTTAGGAGCACCGTCGTTAAATCCGCTTGAGTACGAGGATCGAGCCGCGTTCGAAGAATGGATCCGCGGGATGGAAAGTTCTATGAGGCAGACCGAACGTAGAGTAAATGGCGTCACCAGAGGTCAAGATCCTCGGGAACATCAAAGTAATCATGGCGCGCGAGTTACTTATACGGATGGCGAAGGGACGAGGCGTCTTGCGCGAGCGCCTTGTGACAAATCTGCGCCACTCAATAAAGGGTACGATGAACGCGTAGCCCTAAATGAACATGCGTTGCAAAATGAACGAGTGAACTACAATGAGCGCCTGGCGTATGGTGAGAGCGCAGCGTACGGTGAGCGCGCGGCTTACAGTGAACGCACGACACACGGTGAACACGCGGCACACGGTGAACAAGCGACGTACGAAGAACGCGGCACTTACGGCGAACGCGCGAATTATGATGAACGTGCAACGTACCGTGAACGTGTGCCCTACGGAGAACGCACTACCTGCCCTGGGTATAATGTATTCGACGCGAGAGGATCGGGTATACCACGTACCAGCCAAATAGCAGCCCGCCAAGGGTTTCCACGAGACTTACCGACGTTTTCGGGGTCTGTCGAAGAGTGGCCGCGTTTTATCGCAACGTATACACGCACAACTATTGCATCCAACTATACCGACGACGACAATTTAGTGAGACTCCAGCACTGCCTCAAAGGTGCTGCATTAGATACCGTCGGACATTTGCTATTGTTTCCAGATGGGTTGAAGGAAGTGATGAGCACTTTGCGAGCTCGCTACGGCCGACCGGACTTGATAGTAGATCGAGCGGTTGAGAGCGTCAAGAAGCTGCCTGCGCCTAGGATGGAGAGGCTCGACACGATAGTCGAATTTGGGTTCGCTGTTAAAAGGTTGATTGCGACCGTACAAGTGTCGGGACTGCTCGACTATATGTATGACGTGGTGCTCCTCAAGGAACTGACGAAGAAGTTGCCACCCATGCTGTGTATTGAATGGGCACGGCTGAAGAAACGGTCACGGGATGTTAATGTGCTCCAATTTGGGCGGTGGATTGGCGAGTTGGCTGATGATCTGTGCGCGGTCATCGATATGCCCGACAGAATTGAACGAACGGAGAGGAGTGTCCCTCCCCCAGGAACAGCAATCAGCGATATTTGCCACATCGAACGACGGTCGGGATAAATCAGCATGCAACAGGTCGCCAAGGTAACGCATACTGTAACACAACCGTCGTGCAAGAGGACTGCCTGCCTCATTCCCCGACTAGTGACTCTCTGCTTTTATCGTGCATATTATGTGGGGGTACGTGTGAATCTCTTTGTAAATGTGTGAAATTCTTAAGAACGTCGGTAGCAGCGAGAAGGGCATTTATAAACGAGAGGAAACTCTGCCGCAAATGCCTGCGATATCACTATGGCAGGTGTCCCGTCACGAACGCGTGCGGCGTCGACGGATGCAACCTCCTTCATCACGCGCTTCTGCACCAGGACGATGGCCTCCCCGGAAGTTCCGAGACGTCAGCACATGAAACAAAAGGTATTCGTATTAATACTCATTCGGGAACTAACGAAAGTGTCTTATTGAAATACGTTCCAGTTGTACTCCACGGACCGAAAGCAATAATCGAAACTTACGCTTTTCTCGATGACGGTTCCACGTCGACCTTCATGGACCACGAGCTGGTAGACGAACTTGGGTTGAAGGGAACACCACATCCGCTATGCGTCCAATGGACCGGTGACGTCACACGTGAAGAGAAAAATTCTGTTTGTCTAGCGGTACGCATTTCGGGGAAGCAAACTTCGACAGCGATATACGAACTTTCAGCCGTCCGCACAGTTCGCAAACTAGCTCTTCCCAAGCAGTCCATGAATGTGTCCCAGCTTGTTAAAAGATACGCATATCTGCAGGGTCTGCCCTTGGAGTCTTATGCTAACGCGGAGCCGCGCTTGTTGATTGGCGTAGATAATTGTAGCATGGGACAATCTCTGAGGAGTGTAGAGGGGAGACGTGACGAGCCAATCGCCTCGAAAACCCGCTTGGGTTGGGTGTTGGGGGACCATGTTCAGTGGCCACCAATACGCCGGGATCTACTCTGCCTTCCTTTCACATATGTGTGTGCAATGAGCCTGACGATGGTCTTACTGCTGCGGTAAAAGAAAATTTCGCCCTGGAATCGATCGGCATCGATAAGACAGTGCGCTTAAGAGAATCCAAAGACAACGAACGGGCTCTCACGTTGCTGGAACGGAAGACGAAATTTGACGGCCATCGCTACGAAACCGGCCTCCTTTGGCGATATGACGACATCAAGCTGCCTTGCAACAGATCTGTCGCGTTGAAGCGGTATGTATGCCTACAACGAAAATTAAAAAATGATCCCATTTTAGCAAAGGCAGTACGAGAAAAAATGGCAGATTACAAGGAAAAAGGATACATCAGACGCCTAACCGACGATGAACTGAACGAGAGAAGTAATAAAGATTGGTACCTGCCCATCTTCCCGGTTGTCAATCCAAATAAACCAGGAAAGATTCGAATGGTGTTCGACGCGGCGGCAAAGGTACGTGGGGTTTCTTTAAATTCATTTCTTCTCCCCGGTCCCGACATGTTAGCCGGGCTACTCCCGGTACTCTTCAAGTTCAGAGAATTTCGAGTAGGAATCGTGGGCGACATCCGAGAAATGTTTCATAGAGTGAACATTAGCAAAGAAGACCAACGGAGCCAGATGATATTTTGGGAAGGCGACGGTCCATACTCAGATCCGGATGTTTACGTCGTCACCGTGATGACATTTGGAGCGTCATGTTCACCGAGCGCCGCACAATACGTCAAAAATCTTAACGCAGACAGATTTAAAGCCGAATACCCTCGAGCCGTGGAAAGCATAAAAGATGAACATTACGTCGATGACATGTTGGCAAGCGTGGAATCAGAAGAAGAAGCTAGTGAATTAGCAAAAACGGTCCGCTACATCCACGCTTGCGGAGGGTTTGAAATACGTAACTGGGTCTCGAACTCACCGATGGTCGTAGCATCACTACAAGAGACGCCAGGAAATGAAAAGAATGTCAACATGGGAAGCGGTACGACTACTGAGAAGGTGCTAGGAATGTGGTGGGATACTTCGTCGGACGCATTCACCTTCAGATTATCCCCTAAGTATGATCTTGATCTGCTAATGGGAAAAAAGCCAGCAACGAAGCGTGAGATTCTTCGCACTCAAATGAGTCTATACGACCCGATGGGCCTGCTAGGACACTTTATAATGTTCCTAAAGGTCCTCCTTCAAGAAGTATGGCGCGGCGGATACAGTTGGTTACAGATTACAGATCAGGTACTAGACGGGCAGGTAGAGGAGAAATGGACAACGTGGCTGCGAGTGCTACCTGAGGTCGAAAAAGTATTTATCCCTAGGTGCTACCGATACACTTGTTCAACACGATCCGATGTACAATTGCACGTACTATGCGACGCGAGCGAAAACGGAACAGCCGCAGTAGCCTATCTGCGTTTCGAAGAAGATGGAAAGATCGAATGTGCTCTCGTCGGGTCTAAAACACGCGTGGCACCACTAAGATTCTTATCTATTCCCAGACTCGAGCTACAAGCAGCGGTCATCGGAGCCAGATTAGCTAACACCATTTGTCAAAGCCACAGGATATCTGTAAATCGGACGATCTTCTGGACAGATTCCCGTAATGTGTTAAGCTGGCTACAGTCCGATTCTCGCCGATACCATCAGTTTGTAGCGTTCCGTATTGGCGAACTCCTTGAAATGACAAACGTCGAGCAATGGAGGTGGATCCCGACGAAGCTTAACGTTGCGGACGACGGCACTAAGTGGACTCAAGTCCCGGACCTATCACAGAGCAGTCGATGGTTTCGTGGACCCCCCTTTCTTTGGAAATCGGAGCCAGAATGGCCAGCAAATGACACACCTGCGAAAGACACGACGGAAGAAATAAGGAAGCAAGTAAGTGTTCACCGCGTTATTGAACAATTCATCCTGTTCGATCGTTTCTCCAGATGGAAGCGCGTCCTACGTTCGATTGGTTTTGTCATCCGCTTCGTCATGAACACACGACGTTGCTTAGCTAAGGACGCCACAAGAAAGGGACCACTCGTTCAGGAGGAGCTGGCAGAAGCGGAAGCCGCCCTTTATCGAGCCATTCAGCGTGAAGCTTATGCGCGTGAGATCGAGTGTCTTCGCAGACCGATCCGGAAAACTCACCCATGGAAGAAAGCGATTGATAAAAATAGCCCTATCTATAAACTCTCTCCCATAGTCGACAGTCGCGGAGTTCTTAGACTCGGGGGACGGCTTTCCGAGTGCGCAGACATTGACGAACAAACTCGCACTCCGATTATTCTTCCTGGCAACCACCGCGGTACGTATTTGCTGATGCAGGAGTACCACGAAAAATACAAGCACGGCAACCACAGTACTGTGATAAACGAATTGCGGTCGAAATACTACATACCAAGATTACTAGGGGAATACCGTCGAGTAAGAAGATTGTGCCAATGGTGCAAGGTGAAAAACGCACGTCCAGATCCTCCACGGATGGGAAATATACCTCGACAACGATTGGCAATTGGTCGGCCATCCTTCTCATTCACAGGTGTGGACTATTTCGGGCCGTTCCTCGTAGCAGTCGGGAGGCGAGTAGAGAAACGATGGGGCGTGATATTCACCTGCCTAACGACCAGAGCTGTACACCTAGAGATAGCACATTCCCTCAACACAGCGTCGTGCATTATGGCTATCCGTAGATTTATAGCCAGGCGCGGATCACCGCTAGAGATCATCAGTGACCGAGGGACCAACTTCGTCGGAGCGTCGCGTGAACTGGATGAGGCGCTAAAACTGGTCGACCATGAGAAGCTGATGGTTGAGTTTTGCGGACCGAACCTAAAGTGGACCTTCAACCCGCCGGGAGCCCCACATTTCGGAGGGTGCTGGGAGCGGCTCGTTCGTTCAGTAAAAACGGTGCTGGGCAAACTCGACCTGCCACGGCGACCGACAGACGAGGTACTTGGTTCAACATTCACAGAGATAGAGCTTATTCTTAATTCCAGACCGTTGACGTATGTGCCACTGGATAACGAGATGTCCGGACCGATCACCGCAAACCACCTGCTATTGGGGAGTTCGAACGGAAGCAAACCACCTATTCCGCCGTGTGAGGGACCAGCCGCCGTGCAATCGGGTTGGAAAGCTGCTCAACTAAATGCCGATATATTCTGGAGAAAGTGGGTGGCCGAGTACTTACCAACGCTAACTCGTCGGACGAAGTGGTTCCAGCCGGTGCAACCTATCCAGGAAGGGGACGTCGTGATCGTAGTCGATAACACCCTCCCTCGCAACTCTTGGCCCAAAAGACGTGTGACCTCTGTCGTACATGCAAAGGACGGGCAAGTTAGGCAGGCCACCGTTGATACGGGTTGCGGAACGTACGTAAGACCTGCGCACAAAATAGCCGTTTTAGATTTAGAAAAGGAAATAGTACTTACCACAAAACCGCAGACTGTGTTACGGGAATAGTCGATCGCGACCACGTTTTCCATAGCGGAAAGTAAACAAGGCTGACAGTTGAAACAGCAGCGAGACGACAATACAAGCGATCTAGATCAAAAGCGTCTCGCTCGGGGGACAATGTTGTAACCGTTGTAGGGTTCCGCCGAACTGTCAGCCAAGCGCATCGCGGATAGGACAAAAATAGTTTAAATAGGGAACGAACGGCAGTTTCGGCCCTTTTCAGTAAAACGAACTCGCCGAGACAACAAGCCACAAAACGCATAAAATAAAAACTAATTTTTTGGCACCACGCCTAAGCCTAAAAAATTCGGTTTCTTTGTTAGTTTCTAACAAGGATATTTGAGGACCATAGGTGATGGAAGGTTGTTGCGAAGGGTATCAAAAGCTTGTTGACATTCGGACGACCAATTGAATATTTTTCCCTTTTTTAACAATTCGTTTAAAGGTTTCGCGATTTCCGCAAAGTTACGAATGAATTTACGGTAGTAATTGCAAAAAGCAACAAATCTTCTAACTTCGTCTGAGTTAACTGGTTTGGGGTAATTTTTAATTGCTTCAAATTTGGACTCGTCAGGGTATATTCCCTTGTCTGTAATTTTGTGCCCAAGGTAAGTAACTTCGGTTAGGAAGAATTTACATTTTTGAGGATTTAATTTAAGATTATAATGCCGTAGTCTATCAAAAACTTTCTTTAAATTATAAAGGTGGTGCTTAGTAGTGCAACCTGTTATGATTATATCGTCGATGTAAACGAACGCGCTTTCAGGGGTTAACCCAGCCATTGCTATTGTAATCATGCGCTGAAAACTATTTGGGCTCACGTTTAGTCCAAAGGGTAACCTTTTGAATTAATAGTGGCCTGTAGCGGTGGAAAACGCAGTATGCTTCCGCGATTCTTCATCCAAAGGTATTTGGTGGAAACCTGACATGAGATCTAGTGTTGTGAAGTATTTTGCCCTACCGAGTTGATCTAATATTTCATCGATCCTGGGCAATGGAAATTTATCTGGCATTATTTTTTTTATTTAATTGCCGGTAATCTCCGACAAGTCTCCATTTTTTCTTTGTCTCAGGTTTATTTATATATTTATATATATATATAGTCCCGTTATTATATATATCTATATATATATATATATATATATATATATATATATATATATATATATATATATATATATATATATATATATATATATATATATATATATATATATATTTTTTTTTTGCGCGAGAAAAAAAATAATTGAGCAATTACAATTATAATTTAACCCCTAATCCTTAGCTCCTTAGTATAATTAAACCCAAAAATATTCTTTGTAACCCAATTCTATTTCACTACGCATATCCTACCTTACCGGGGGGAGGGGTCATTATCGTATTTCGCTGCTGCATTTGCCGTCCGATATTCTCGAACACTTCATACGCCGTCAACTGCTCTCGCCAAACGCCGTCCGCTGCTCTCGTTAATTCTCACCTTCCGCTGCCGTCGTCACAACACACTTCTCGTACCGCTCGCTGATAATGTGATGCACTTCTCTTACTGCTCGCTTCTCTCGTCGTACACTTCTCTTTCCGTTCACTGCTGTCGTCACACAGTATACTCCTGCCTTCAACCGCCGTCGTCGCACACTTCTCGTACTGTTCACTGCTGTCGTCACACAGTATACTCCCGCCGTCTACCGCCGTCGTCGCACACTTCTCGTACTGTTCACTGGCCTCGTGGTACACTTCTCATATTGTACACTGCACTCGCCGTACAGATCACTACTTTCGTACTACTTTCGTTCGATCACTACTAGCTTCGGGTTTGCGTAGTCGAGGAATTACACACGTTACCGTTAGACTTTTTTTTTGTATACGGATGGATGTTTTGTTGTTGGTATTCTGTGTACATCCGATTTGGTATTGCGTGGATTTATCACAGATTCGTGTCGTCGTTGGATTTCACGATCACGGTCGCCATGTGGTATATCACTTTTAGTGTACAATTGATAAAAGGGGTGTTTTGTTGGAACTATAACTTTTATTTATACTCTCTATAATTGGACAGAGTTTCCCCTTATAAAGTCTAACTTTTATCTGACTATCCTAAATCCTATCCCGCTATTTATACTAAAATTTCCCTATCTAATCCTAGCTTAATTCATTTACTTCCTATGTATCCTTAACTCCGTCTTATGCCTAATTTCCTATGCTACCTATTCTATCCTTATCTTTTTTTATTAGCTATCCTATTCTAACCTATACTAACACGCTTCTACCAATCACAACTATTCCTATAAAGATAGCTTACTATAATTTATGCTATATAGCTTACTATAATTATATTCATTACGCCTATGTGTATGTGCCACACTACGAAAGGAACGTCGAAAATTGCTGTTGCAAGATTACAGAGATGGTCGTTAATACTAGCAAACTATGAGTACACAATAGAACATAGAGCTGGAAGGAAAATGAGCAATGTTGATGCACTGTCGCGTTTACCTGATGCACAGCCTAAAAGTGTTAGAGAAGAGACAATCGATCTAGAAACACTAAGAGAAAGTCAAAAAAGTGATGAAGAGATACGACAATTATATGAATACGTTAAGAAAGGGTGGCCAAAACAACTAAACCAAGAGTGTATACCATACTTTAAAATAAGGTATCATTTTGGGATTGAGCAAGAAGTCTTATATTTCGACGAAAGAGTGGTGGTACCAAAACGCTTGAAAACGAAAATACTACACCAATTTCATGGAAACCACGAAGGAATAGTTAGAATGAAAATGCACGTAAGGCAACATTTGTGGTGGAGAAAGTTGGATAAAGACATAATTGAATTTGGTCAAGCGTGTGAGGTATGTCAAGCACGCCAACCGATAAAGAGAGAAATAGTTGACACCACTTGGAGGAAAGCAGAACAGCCCTTTGAAAGGATACACGTCGATCTATTATATTTTGAGTCGCGTACGTTATGAATAATCGTAGACGCATATACAAAGTACATTGACGTGAGGGTACTTAATATGTCGAAAGCTACAGATATAATCGAACAGTTAGAGTCAGTCTTTGCTTACTTCGGAAGTCCAAAGGAGTTAGTGTCTGATAACGGTCCTCCGTTTAATTCCGAAGCATTTAAAGTATTTCTAGAAAAACATAGTCAAAGTCAAAGTTACAAAATCACCACCATACCACCCACAGTCGAATGGTTTAGCAGAGAGAGGTGTGAGAACTGTCAAGGAAGTGCTGAGTAAATTTTTATTGGATGAAAAAAGCAAACCATTGTCGTTAGTAAGGAAGATAAACAAATTCCTCAAAAATTATAGAAATTCGCCGCATACAGTAACGAAAGTAACACCATCTAGTAAGATGTTATCATATAGACCAAAAACGCGATACGATGTAACACATTCTTTTATATCAGATTCCGTCACTAAACCGAACGAACAAAACTACCTAAGTGGTAAACAAGATAGAAAGGATCGAAAGGGGAAGTACCAAAGAAACAAAATTGTAGTATATAAATATGGTGAAAAAATATGGTACAGGAATCACTTTAAAGATATATTGCGATGGATACCGGCTAAGGTATTAAAGAAAGTTAGCCCCCTCATCTATTTAGTAAATTTAAATGGATCTTCAAGATTAGTCCACATTAATCAAATACGCAAAAGAGGTATCGTAAGGTAATTTCATCCTCCAATAGAAATTGAGAAAGAAGTCAAATTCCATGAAATATGCAAACGGAAACGAAGTGAATCAAGATCGCCTCCGATCAGACGATCAGACCGATTAAAGGGTCAGCCTAGAAGAAAATATTGTAAATAGTGTAAATCCAAGTTAGTCCGGGAGAATGTAGTGTATGCGTGAGGTTTTAGTTTAAGAGTAATATGTATTAGTATATGTGAGTTTAAAGTGTAACTTGTATTTGTAATAAAGTAGGTCAGTCTAGTCCAGTCCGTCGATACGTAAAGATATAGATTATATCCTATCATACATAGTGAAAGCAACGCCCAAACATCATATCATCATTTGCAACATGAAGAAGTTTCAAGGGCAAAACAAAAAATATATTATCAGATAGTGCCAGTTACCCTGCGAAACGGGACTTTAGCCGTCAGTACATACGCATTCCTTGACCAAGGTTCCTCATTAACACTTTTAGAGGAAAATATAGCCAACAAACTGGATCTAAAGGGAGATTGCGATCCCCTTAAACTGAAGTAGACTGGCAATATAGAAAATTGTGATTCGAAGAGTCGTAGAGTAATGTTCAATGTAATTGGAAGCAACAACGTAGAACACTTCATAGATGATGCTAGAACGCTGATGAATTTGAACCTTCCTATACAGACCATTAATGCAGAAAGACTTAAAAAAGAATATCCTCATCTTTCAAGCATTCCGCTGAAGAGCTTTGCAGATGTGAGACCAACCTTGCCTTAACCACAGCCAATTAATCCTTCCGCTTGATCGGAAAACAGGGTTAGACAACCAGCCCATCGGGATAAAGACTAAACTGGGATGGTTAGTATTCGGAAAAGAAAACGTACTCAGTGACGATCCAGAACGATTAATGATCATGCATGAAGAAGAAGGCATGAACCCAATGTTAAAAAAACTACCTCTCTATGGAAGTATGCATCGAAGAACATGAACGAGCTAAGCCCGAGATCTTATTGAAACCAAAGTCTGATTGGCCTACGTCAAAGCGAGAGTATGAGACCCAAGAAGAGATGGTATTGACCATGTCGGAATCAAGCGAATTAATACCCGTAGAAAGCTATTCTAGCTGGACACGACTGGTTCGCCACACGATATTTCTACGAAAAATTTTCCAGTACATAATCAACAAAAGACATTTCATCCGACGATAAAGATGTCGGATGCAGAGGCAGCACGATCATATATTTATAAAATGACGCAATCACATGGCTTTCCCGAAGAGATTAAGGCTTTAGGAAATGGTCAAAATGTGAAAAGGGAAAGTGCGCGAAACAAGTTAGTTACTTTTATGGATGAAAGAGGCGTCATCCGTTCCAGAAGCAGATTGGAGGAAATCCAGGCCATGCCGTCATCAGCAAGAACTCTAATCATCTTGCCTCAGAAACATCGAATCACCAAACTTGTTGTTCGTGATTATCATGAGAGGACATAACATCAGGCGGACAACGTTGTGATCGGCGAATTACGACAAGAGTTCTTGATAATCAATGTGAGAGCAGTGCTAAACAACGTAAAACGGTGCTGCCAGTGGTGCATCCTGCACTCTGCGAAACCAGTTTCTCCGATGATGGCTCCGCTTCCAGAATATCGCGCTACGTCATACAACACACCATTCCTGCACACCGGCGTAGACTACTTTGAACTGTTAGAAGTAGCTGTAAATCGTTCGACGGAGAAGCGTTGGGGTGTACTATTCATGTGCATGTCAACGCGAGCTGTACACCTTGAGCTGGCAAAGAAGCTGGATACAGACAGCTTCCTAGTCTGTCTAAAGAACTTTCAGCACCGACGAGGAAAAGTCAGCCACCTTTACAGCGACAACGGGACGAATTTCGTTGGAGCAGAACGAGAACTACGTCAACTAGTGATGGATATAGATGCCTGGATGGGCAAGGAAGCAGCGTTGCAGTTCATAATTGAGTGGCATTTCAACCCGCCATTGGCTCCACATTTTAGCGGAATCTGGGAACGGCAGATCCAGACTATAAAGAAGGGACTTCGACAGATGACGGAAGAATACAGGCTGAGGAAACCCTCACCAGAAACGTTAATGGCTACGTTACTACAGATTGAATTCATTTTGAATTCACGGCCATTAACACACATACCCACCACAAGAGAAGAAGAGGAGATCTTAACCCCTTTTCAGTTTTTGATAGGTAGGAGAGGTACTGCAATTCCACCTATGGCGCTGACTACCTCTAGCATCGAACGTCAGCAATACAAATTAGTAGAACACCACTCCAAAAAAATCTTCTGGAACAAATGGAAAAAGGAGTATTTACCAACGCTTCTTAAGAGAGACAAATGGATGAGCAAAGTGGTACCCTTGAAGGTGGATGACATCGTGGTACTATCGGACGACAACGCGCCTCCGGGAAAATGGCTAAAAGAGCAGATAGTTGAAGTGCATCGAGCTTCAGACGACCAAGTACGATCGGTAGCAGTGCAGACCGCCAGCGGTGTAATCAAACGTCCAGCGGTAAAGGTAGCGTTGCTAGATGTCACTGCGAAGGAACACATATTAAACTTATAAAGCAGGAAAAGAAAAGGGTTTAATAATGGAACAACTAGCGTTGCTAAATCAAACAGGTGTAATCAATAGAATGGAAAGCCATTCACGAAGATACAGGTAATCCAACCAACGGGTTGTATAACGAGGGGAAGGATGTCGCTCAGGCTTATCAGTTGCGAGCACAAGCGAGCGAACGCGCTGTGTATGTGATGGTGGTAGTAGCGCGTACGATAGGCAGATAAGCGAATTAGATTAGAGCATCCTCTATGGTTCTAAGCGCTTAGTATCCGAGCGTACTAAGTAGTGCATGCGGCAAGCATGCGGTACACTATTAAAAAGGATCGCGTTCGATCTTCGAATAAATATATTTCCCTTCGTCCTCATCAGGCCATTTTTCGACTAAGGACCGGAATTCCTAATAAAACCTAGTACGCACTACACGGAATTAGATAAATAATTTAGCGTTAGAGAAAGGTGTCCAGGCGCGGTATTAGAGGATCGCGTTCGATCCTAGCAATATATTTTTCGCCTCGCCTAATGAAGAATATTTTTCCTAGAAAAGGATGTTATCCATCGCTAGAAATACACGCTGTAAAATCATCCTTTTCCTAACTGAAAATAAACAAAATGAGCTAAGCAAGAGAAACGAAATGCAACATATTATTTCACTCTCGAAACGATATAATTTTCGAAAGCTTATTGATCCGCTATTGGACCCCTCCAGTGGTAATCCTCGGCGGACACCAGTAGGCTGAAAGGCGAAGTCGAATCCGATCTCTGCTCGCTCACTCCCTACTCCTTGAGCTTCTCCTCTTGAGAGTTTCTGCGGTAAAGGTTCCCCTCCCATCTGCATAGCCCCCCGAAAGCCTGGGGAAACTAGCTGGAAGGCAGTCGCTGTGAAGCGCGAACCTTTGCCAAAGGGATCTTGAAGACGGAGTTCCTGGCGGTGTTAGTGAAGCGAGGCTTAGTTCGAATTGCTGCTCGTCTCCACGGCGGACCCAGACACCAGCTACCTTCGCGGCTGGTCGGTGCGGCGGAGAGGTCGGGCAAAACTAAAGATTTAGTAGTTCCGTTGATACCGTGAAAATTTAGTGTATAAGTTTTATCTATGACGGCTTGCTTGGGAACATACTTTGAATTTAATACGCAACATGTAGCTCCGGTATCAATCACTAGATCGCGATAAATTCCAAATAAACAAAACTTGGCCTTAACGCCCGTATCTAATTGTAATTTAATGAAATAAATTAATTATTTCATCATGCTCTTCATTTGAAATCCATATTCCATAATCCATATTGCATATTTCAAATGGCATTGCGGGGGTCTGTACCGTTTGGAATCCAGGGATGTCGTTAAATCCTTCCATCCGAAGTGGTCCGAGTATATTCCAGTTTAGTGGCCCAAATCACATTGCGAGGGTCTGTATCGTTGTAGTCCTTTCCATCAGTGGTCCAAGAGACATGGCGGGGGTCTGTATTGTTCCAGTTATCTAATATATCCTCGCAAGAACATCGTTCAAGCAAGGATCTTCTGCCTGCCGTCAATGCCGATTACTCAGCCATACACATTGCACTCATTCATTCTTACATTCATGCATACATTCATCCATCACAAACATACCCAAGAAACATTTCCCATACCTTTTACACTTAAACATGTCTTAAAGCATTCTTTACTATGAGTATACTGAGCCACATAGTTTTAACATGTCTTTTGAAGATGCTTAATAGTCTTTAAAGGTGTTAAACCTTTAAAACGTTCTGAAGTCGCATATAAGACTGTCTGTTAAAACTAAAATTGGAGTTTTGATGACTGGCTTTAATCAACCTGTAAACGCATTCTTAAGCACGTTTAAAGACTTGTTAGTTGAGACTATGACGCTTATAAGACTGTCTGTTCAAATTCAAATTGGAGTTTTGATGGCTGGCTTTAATCAACCTGTAAATGTATTCTTAAGCACGTTTCAAAACTTGTTATTTAAGACTAAGGCATCAATATCAACTGATCTTATTAAATGCCTATTAAGTCTTGGACGAAGGGAACTTGCAACAGGCTATACAGGTTGTACTTGAAATATGCTATTAACGAAAAATGTTGATAAGCCGAGTATTTCTAACTTCTTCGTAAATTGTATTCTAGGATTTTCAGCTAAGCAATATTTAATTTTATTTTCGTTTTTCTTGTAGTGGGTGGTTTTATCCCCTGCAAAGACTATTCGATGTATTTCTATTTTTTTAATAAATAAAAATGGATAAAACTGAGAAAATCACGATTATGTAAACATGCGAATACCAGATTCCGCATATCTCTGACACCGCCTGTACGAGGAGATTCTTAAAACTTATTAGTCTGCACAAGCGGTTCCTATAGCTATGTGCTGTTTAAAAACATCTTAGCCACACATATTGCACAAAAAATCAACTGTTCTTGTGATCAGGAAAGACCTTCTGATCTTAAGCCAATGGAATCCATGTTTATTAATATGATTGTTCATTTGTGTGCGCAATATGTGTCAGCCATGTTGATATTTTGATAAACAAATTCATAGTTTACATGACAAATAGAAAAATGGCAATTTTTGAAACGCTTTTCACGTCATGTTTATTTTGACAAAGTTTTTGGTGTAAATTGTGGGTGTTATAAACAAACTTTTATTTTTAAGTTAATGTCTTTGTAACTAAAAATACATTCATATTATTAAAGCGCTTTGATATTTTTCAAATTATTATAATGTAATTCAACAGTGAAATTTTCTTGGCAAGAATTTGCTGCTCATACGCAAGCGAGATTATCATGAAAAATACAACGTAAAAATTCGCAAATAACTCTCAACCATTATCATGACTTCATATTCAATGCTTTATGGCCATCTCAAGAACATATCCCTAGCAATATGTTGTTATTTTGATAGTTTATTTGCGCCTCACGTTTTAAAGGTCTAGAAATGGTTTTAACTAGTAGTCTTAACAGAGTTCTGTAGATGGGCCCTTTCAGTCTTAAGTTAGTTTTTTTTAGTCTTATGAGGTCATACACGACTTTCAAATGAAAAAAGAAGGCTCAATGAAATTTCCGTAGCAACATCGTTAAAACTATGATAAGATTTAAAATGTTCCTTGGGTACAAACGATGTACAACATGTAACACATAGACAAACAAGAGGAAATCAGATAGGATGCAAGATTGCTCTTGCCAACAATGTTTGTTGGTTCACAGACATTTTGCTTAAGGAAAGTCACATAGTTAAGCCGTTTTTCCTACCGAAATTGAATATGGCCTTCAGGAATTCCCAGTTCGATGCCGCTAATATATCCCGAATCGGAATATCAGTACATTTTCCCAGTCTTTCGACCGCGTCCAGCATGGCAGGTCGAGCAGACTCGTATTCCACGCAGGACCACAAAAGATGATCCATGTCGTGGAATCCCAGCTCGCAGCCACATACCGTGGAGTCGACCAGTCCTATACGCTGGAGATGTGCACCCAATGCGAAATGATTAAACCTAAGTCTAGACATCATTCGAATGAACGCGCGATCGCCAGAGGTGTTATGGAACCAAGGCTTCAAGCATACACGAGGAGTGATTGTATATAGAAACCTTCCGAGTTCATCCGAATCCCACAGATTTTGCCAACGTGCCATGCAAAACGCCAGTGGGGCCTGCAAGAACTCATAAGGAAGGATAGGCCTATCAAATAACAACCCTTCTGCAGCTCCCCTTTTGGCCAAATGGTCTGCCTGTTCATTTCCTGGTATACCACAATGAGCAGGCAACCATACTAACGATATGCGAAACGATTTTTCAAACAGTTACCTTAAAACCTTTACAATTTCTTTCACAAAATGGTCTGGGCTCTTAACAGCCTTTACGGATTTTAATGCGTTTTAATCCATAGCACTTAGGCTGTCTGAAAAAATTACATATTGATCCGCAGGGCATACACTTATCAATAATAAGGCATAAAAGATTGCGGCAAGCTCCGCTACATATACTGAGCATGGTTGGCGTAATTTAAAGAATGCTTTGGAGCACGTGTTGTATATACCAAATCCAATGCCCTGCTCTGATGAGAATCCGTCAGTATAAAAATGGTTACTGTTAGCATGGCCATGTTTCTCCACAAATTTGCTGGGAATTGTCATCCGGCGAAGGTTATCGGTGATACCTTTAATTTCCTCCTTCAATGAGGTATCAACACTTAAAATGGAACTGCAGGTCTCTGGTAAGCTGGCACTAGTTATACTTTGAGAAGTACTAGGGTGCACCTGTAAGGAAACAAAATCATGATACACCTTCATGATTTTGCATTTAGAACCTATCTCTTGAAGTTTTTCAAAGTTCTCAATTATCAAGGGATTTGATACTGTAGAGCGGACGAAAACGCGAAGCGATAGTAGCTCAAAACGTAGCTTTAGCGGCATCACTCCGGACAACACTTCGAGTGACATGTTATGAGTCGACTTCATGTTACCTAGCGCGATTCTAAGACAGCGATACTGAATCCTCCAAAGTCGGATTAAATGCGACTTGGCTGCCCAGTGGAAGCATATGCAACCATACTCCAAGACGGACAGTATCGTAGTCTTATATAGGTTAATGACGTCTTTGGGGTGTGCACCCCACCAGAGTCCGGTAATCGTTCTGAGAAAATTGATTCTTCTTGTACACTTCTGTACCAGATAGTCAATATGTGTCCTCCATACATTTTTGCTATCATATAAGAAGATATCGACCTTTGGGTCAACCAAATTCAAGCGTCTATTACTCTTAGTGTTGTAAAAGAAAGAGAATATCAGCATTTCCGTTTTCTCTGGAGAAAACTCGATACCTAGGTTTGTAAACCACACTTTTAAATTGTTGAGTGTGGTTTGCAAAGGACTTTGAAGGTCAGCGATGTTGTTGCTGGCGACGGATGCAACACCGTCGTCCGCCAATTGCCTAAGGCTACTGCCAGGTGCAAGGCAAGTATCTTTATCGTTGACATAAAAATTGTACAACAACGGGCTCAAACAGGACCCTTGTGGTAGTCCATAAAAGCTGACTCTCCGAATTTTCATGTATCCATTGTCGAAATGCATTGCCTTTTCCGAAAGGAGGTTGAATTAGACGTTATTCAGTCTTGGGGATAAGCCCGCAGATTCTAACTTTTGACACAGAACATTGACTGATACTAACTCAAAAGCCCCCTTGATGTCAAGAAATATAGATGCCATCATTTCTTTACAAGAATGAGCCATCTCGATTTCGGACACAAGCAGCGCCAAGCAGCCGTTGGTACCCTTGCCTTTGCAAAAGCCAAATTGGGTACTTGACAAAAGGCCTTTGGATTCAAGCCAATTGTCCAGTCTTAAAAGAATCATTTTCTCAAATAATTTTCGCAGACAAGATAACATTGCTATCGGTCGATATGAGTTGTATTCTGATGGCGGTTTACCAGGTTTCAAAAGGGTGACTACTTTCACTTCTCTCCAGTCCAACGGAACGGTGTTAAGCTCCAACATAATGTTGAATAATCTCAACAGCCGTTTCCTCGCCAGATCTGGCAGATTATGGAGCAATTTGTTCCGAATCAGATCCAGTCCTGGAGACAAATTATTGCTGGAGTACAGAGCAAGCGATAGCTCAACCATTGTGAATAATGAATCCATTTGCGGATCACTCCCATCAGCACTCTGTTCAAATGGTGGTGCTTGAGCGAAATCAGGGCAGACTTTTTGTGCAAATGGCTCTAGCCATGCCCCAGAAACCCTTTCGCTCTCGTTTGTTGCTTTGATGTTGCGCATCCTTTTCGCCATGCTCTGAAGCTCCGTTAGCCAAAAGTTTACGTTACAATTGTGTTGCCCTATAAGTACTTTAAAAGAGTCAATTTTTCCTAAACAACTTCTGCAGTTCCACTGTAGTATAGTGGTCATTGGAGGCATTAATCATCCAAACGGACCATCATACTAAGACAAGGACATTTTGATAACCACTGCTTGACCATTCCTCTTAGGAAAGGAAATGCCAGGGGAATCAATCCGGTAAGGGGTTCCGAAAGGTGGAAGGAGTCAAGGAGAGAGCGTAAAATCTCTATCAGGCTTGGGAGGACTGGCCTTGAGAAAGATCAAGGTTCGCTAGGAACGCGGATTGTAAAGCGGCATTCTCAGCGAAGCGGAAGGCTTTTGCCAGGTATAGAGACACCGGTTCCATGGATCTATACATCCATTATAGAGGCCTGGAGCGTAGGTGTAAAAACTTGCTTAAAACAAAAAAAAAAGGTCATACTGGCCGAGGTATGTCAAAAACCTCAAGCCTTCCACTTGGCTAACGGAGCTTCAGAGCATGGCGAAAAGGGTGCGCAACATCAAAGCAACAAACGAGAGCGAAAGGGTTTCTGGGGCATGGCTAGAGCCATTTGCACAAAAAGTCTGCCCTGATTTCGCTCAAGCACCACCATTTGAACAGAGTGCTGATGGGAGTGATCCGCAAATGGATTCATTATTCACAATGGTTGAGCTATCGCTTGCTCTGTACTCCAGCAATAATTTGTCTCCAGGACTGGATCTGATTCGGAACAAATTGCTCCATAATCTGCCAGATCTGGCGAGGAAACGGCTGTTGAGATTATTCAACATTATGTTGGAGCTTAACACCGTTCCGTTGGACTGGAGAGAAGTGAAAGTAGTCACCCTTTTGAAACCTGGTAAACCGCCATCAGAATACAACTCATATCGACCGATAGCAATGTTATCTTGTCTGCGAAAATTATTTGAGAAAATGATTCTTTTAAGACTGGACAATTGGCTTGAATCCAAAGGCCTTTTGTCAAGTACCCAATTTGGCTTTTGCAAAGGCAAGGGTACCAACGGCTGCTTGGCGCTGCTTGTGTCCGAAATCGAGATGGCTCATTCTCGTAAAGAAATGATGGCATCTATATTTCTTGACATCAAGGGGGCTTTTGAGTTAGTATCAGTCAATGTTCTGTGTCAAAAGTTAGAATCTGCGGGCTTATCCCCAAGACTGAATAACGTCTAATTCAACCTCCTTTCGGAAAAGGCAATGCATTTCGACAATGGATACATGAAAATTCGGAGAGTCAGCTTTTATGGACTACCACAAGGGTCCTGTTTGAGCCCGTTGTTGTACAATTTTTATGTCAACGATAAAGATACTTGCCTTGCACCTGGCAGTAGCCTTAGGCAATTGGCGGACGACGGTGTTGCATCCGTCGCCAGCAACAACATCGCTGACCTTCAAAGTCCTTTGCAAACCACACTCAACAATTTAAAAGTGTGGTTTACAAACCTAGGTATCGAGTTTTCTCCAGAGAAAACGGAAATGCTGATATTCTCTTTCTTTTACAACACTAAGAGTAATAGACGCTTGAATTTGGTTGACCCAAAGGTCGATATCTTCTTATATGATAGCAAAAATGTATGGAGGACACATATTGACTATCTGGTACAGAAGTGTACAAGAAGAATCAATTTTCTCAGAACGATTACCGGACTCTGGTGGGGTGCACACCCCAAAGACGTCATTAACCTATATAAGACTACGATACTGTCCGTCTTGGAGTATGGTTGCATATGCTTCCACTGGGCAGCCAAGTCGCATTTAATCCGACTTTGGAGGATTCAGTATCGCTGTCTTAGAATCGCGCTAGGTAACATGAAGTCGACTCATAACATGTCACTCGAAGTGTTGTCCGGAGTGATGCCGCTAAAGCTACGTTTTGAGCTACTATCGCTTCGCGTTTTCGTCCGCTCTACAGTATCAAATCCCTTGATAATCGAGAACTTTGAAAAACTGCAAGAGATAGGTTCTGTGATATCTCAGCGGATATTCCTAACGCAATGTACTGAACACGGAAATCCTGTACGCACAACTTTTATTGGTTGCGACTTAACTCCTTCGCGTTTTTCATTAGACTGACCCACTCCACTCGGTCACAAAATAAATTTCATAATTCCCTCTCTTCTCTCACTCTCTCCTTATCTCTTCATTCCCTCTCTGTTCCCCCTTAAAGTGGTCCGGCGAACAGCAGCAACTCGCTTGCCTCGCTTCTCTGGTCCGTCCGACCACACAAGCCGCCCGCTTGCATTCTACGGTGGGTTTCGCGGAATTCTGGCCGGTGTCGATGAGATGTTTTATTTATTAATTTATTAATTTATTTATTTATACAAATGTCCGCCTCGAGGGCTTAACAATGTTTCTTAATTACTAAGGAAAGGATAAGGATGAGGAAGAGTGACGACGAGAACGGAAGAGGGATAAAGGAGTGTTAAAATCGAACAAATGATAGTATGAATTAAATGCAATCTGAGCTTTAAGGAATGGGTCATTTTGCCCATATCGAGTTAGCCGGGTGGGAATATAGAGGGGTGGCCTATTGCGAAGATTGCGGGAAGGGGCATACAAGGAAATGGCAGATAAGAGATAAGGAACATCAAGCTCATTAAGGTTGACGCTGGCAATGAAACAAGCTTGCAAGTGCGAGTGGCGAGTTTTTATCGAGTCCAGACCCAAGAGTCGACAACGATGTGGATAAGACGGGATTACTGCATTATCATGACCCAAAAGAAAACGCCTCGTGGCAAGTCGTGTAAATTTGCGTTGAACACCTTCCAATCTAGCAATATCCTGCACATTATTGGGGGACCAAACCACACAAGCGTAATCGAGAATGGGGCGTACCCAGCAACAATAGAGAGACTTGAGACACAAGGGATCACGGATAAAATTAGACAGACGGGTAATAAGGCCCAAAGTACGGTAAGCTTTGCTTGTGACAAAGTCGATATGGTCTTTGAACGTAAGCTTTTCATCCAACCAGACGCCACGATCTTTGACGCAAGTTACACGATTGATAGGAATATCTCTCAACGTGTAGTTCCAAAGTACCTTACGGGTGGACCGACCAAACGAGATGGTGTTGCATTTTAGTGGACAAAGACGCAAGCCATTATGTTCACACCAAACAGAGAAAGAGGATAGTACAGTATCGGACAGAATGATAGGACCCTAGTGTTTTCAACGCAGCATGCACCCGTTGGGACAGGTTTATGTGTGGTTTGTGTGTTTGTGTTTGTGTGTGTGTGCATGTGTGTGTATGTGTGTGTGTACATGCGTGTGTGTGTGTGCATGTGTGTGTGTGTGTGTTTGAATGTTTATTGGTGTGTGTGTTTGTTTCACAAGAATGTCGTTTCGGATAGATTTGTTAGTAGTTTTTTTGTGTTTTGGGTTAGGTTTTTGTTGTAATTAGCAGGACCACCGCCCTCGCGAACAGTGATCCCTATTCAAAAATGCAATAAGCTCAGTTTTTGATCTTAATGCCGTCGCCCACGATGACATTTATCATGCGTTGACGCATCGACATCACCAAATTCTGGATCGTTTCAGGTGGAATTTTGCTCCACACCTCTTACATGTGATCGAAGAGGTGATCCAGATCTTCCAGTATGTTTTTACCCAGCCTCTTCTTGAATATTTCCCAGAGGTTCTCAATGGGATTGAGATCCGGGCTAAGGGCAGGCCACTTCATTGTTTTGATATTGTTGTCAGCCAAGTTTGGACAGTCCCGGAAGTATGCTTAGAATCGTTGTCTTGCATAAACATCCAAGACCGAGGAAGGTTTTTCCTAGCATGTGATAGCAAATGAGTATCAATAATGTCTCGATACCCAAAACGATTTAAATTACCGTGGATTCGAACCAACGGACCCATCCCATAGTAGGAGAAGCATCCCCACACCATGAGACTACCACCGCCATGCTTGAAAGTTTTGAAGCAGTACTTCGGATCAAGAGCACAATTAACAGGGCGCCGAACCAACCTGCGTCCGTCCGACCCCTGTCGATTGAATTTCGACTCGTCTGACCACAAACCCCTGCGCCAATCCTCCTCATCGAAGAACATGTGCTCAATTGCAAATAACACCCGTGCGTTTTTATGCGCAGGTGTTAAATTGGGCACTTTGCGTGGCACTCGCACGAGTAGCCCGGCACTGACCAATCTTCGCTGAACTGTTCTCGGCGTCACCGTCAATTTCAGTCTGCCTCGGATCTCTGGTGCCGAGCTAAACGGATGTTTCTTCGATATGTTTACGATCTTACGGTCTTCCTCCGCCGTGGTCTTCCGAGGACGTCCGGGTGACTTGCGCGTTTCGGTTGTCCGAAGCGCGTTTGCCACAAACGTGCGCGATCGTTCCATCACGAACTCGATCGTTCTGCGCTTAATGCCAGCAGCCCCCATTCGCTTAATGATATGGCGCTGATAATCGGTACAATGTTTACCTCGACCCATTGTAATAAAAATTGCTTGCTTAGACCGCCAAGAACACACTGGTTAAAAACTTGGACACGACTGATGCCGTGCTCTGCCTGCATTCTGCTTTTATACGCGATGAATTACATCGTTGTCGAGCAGCAAAAAAAGCGTATGGATAAAAACAATCAATGAGTAAGCGAGTGAGCATCTACCCATTCAAAACCAGAACAGACCAGAACCAGAATACTGCCGCGGTCATGAAACAAAACGCCCATTGAAAAGAACACCTGCGCTCTTGCTCAATGCACACACTAAGTTTCCCATGCGCACACAACGTTCAACGCAGAGATGCACGCATGCCTTTCAATGGCGTGCACTGGCGAAACACCTGTGAGGGAATGCCGAGTTCATTGCTATTGTGCGCGTTTTCATTTCGCACCGGTGTCGTATTCACATTCGTGAAACAGCACACCTGCGTTCTCGTCCGAGTAACAAGCGCTGCTGTCGATGCAAACTTTAGCTTTTATCCAAGTGTAAACACACGCTGTTTCACATGATAACACACATAAACAGAATGCTTTCAACGCAATATGAAACCATGTCAAGGTACGTTTTTTCAGACAAAAACACACACACACAAACACACACACACACACACACACACACACACACACACACACACACACACACACACACACACACACACACACACACACACACACACACACACACACACACACACACACATACACACACACACACACACACACACACGCGCACACACACACGCACACACACACGCACACACACACATAAACACAAGTAACGTGGCAAAACAAGTGCATGGTGCGTTGAAAACACCAGGGTTCTATCTTAATGTCCGATACTGTACATTTTGAAGTTCACAACAATCCTCAGAAGAAGAGACAGGAAAGATTTTAGAATTTTTAGGTCATCCGCATACATAAGAAGACCATCGGGGGGAAGCACATGTACACAGTCATTTACAAACAAGACAAACAAAAGGGGGCTTAAAACGCTCCCTTGCGGAACACCAGACAGGCCCACAAAGCGGTTTGATGGACAATTTACGACACGGACTCGGTAAGATCTTCCAACTAGATAGGACTTCAACCAGGCGACCATAGAATCATTAAATCCCAGTTTAGCAAATTTGGCCAATAACAAATTGATAGGAACGCTCTCAAATGCTGCCTTGAAATCAGTATAAATCGTGTCCACTTGACGACCAGAAGCCATGTTGTTGAAAATGAACGAAACTAGGGACATGAGATTAGAAGAGGTCGATCGTTTGGGCATGAAGCCATGCTGGTGAGGTGAAATATAATGCACTACACGCTTAAGGAATGAGAAGTGAATAACATATTCGAAAATCTTGGCCGAAGCACAAAGTAATGACACCCCGCGATAATTTTTGGCATTAGTTCTTTCGCCTTTCTTATGTACAGGCACTAGCCATGCACATTTCCATAACATTGGAAAGGAACCGGAATTTAATGACTTTCTAAATAAACGATACAGTAATGGGACAAAAATCAATACGCATTTTTTAATCACAGATGAAGGAATACCATCGGGACCTGGAGAGAAAGAGAGCTTGAGCTTAGATATAGCCATAGCAACAACATCCTCATCTATTGCGACATCAAAAGAAGGAATGATATTTGATGGTGTATGGGTGAGGCCATCCGACAAAGACAAGGGACAAGTAGTTGGGTCAACGAATACGCTTGCGAAGTGTTTGGCAAATAAATTACATTGGTCATCGGGAGAACTGGCAGACTCGCCGTCCAAGGAAAGTAGGGAAGGAATAGTATTAGGGTTTACCCTGGCATTACAGTACCGCCAAAAAGCTCTCGGATGCATCGAGAAGTGATCTTGGAGCCAAATTAAGAAAGCGTTGTGACGCCACCGGTTATAAGAGCGATACGCACTAGCTGCATATTTGTATATACGCAAACAATATGAAGTACGTTGTCGCCGATATAAACGTAGTTTACGATTTTTATCTGCTCTAAGTGCTCTTAAGGTTCGATTAGACCACGCTGGATAGGGAGGGGGAGAAAGGAGAGGACAACATAGGGGGAAGGAGGAATTGACAATATCGGTAAACTTATTTACTACTACATCGATATCACTATTCTCTTCGATAAATGCCCAGTCCGTGCTTTCAATGATTTGGTTGAAGTTGAAGAAATCCATTCGTTTAAAGTTGAAACGGTGTAATGAAAAATTAGACGAAGCACGAGGCGTCATTATCGGGATCGAATCGGGAAACGATAGGGACAATTCCATTGCCGGGTGATAACGATCAATTGTGAGAAGCGCATAAGGAGACTCAAGAATACTGGTGCAACTACGAACCGTAGCGTCGTTGGCGAAGGCGAGATCTAATTGACGCCCACGGAAGATCATTAGCCTTCATGCTCTCCAAAAGAATCGACACACTCTCATGTAGCGATTCAAATACACATGCAGAGCCACTCCGGTCAGGGGGTTTGTAGATTACGCCGACGTACAGAGAAGAGTGACGCAATCGAATGAGAACCCATAACAGCTCGAGCGATGTAAAGGTGTGCGGGATGATCGATGAAGAGAGTTTTGCAGAGCAGGCAATAAGCACTCCTCCACCACGAGAGCACGAACTATTAGCCGAATTACGATCACAGCGGTACAAGTTGTATGTCTCGTCGATGATTAACGATGAAGGTATCGTGTCGTCCAACCAGGTTTCCGTCAATACAAATACATCGAACTCGGACTCAATGATTGCCATACGAATGTCAGCGATTTTTGTGCGAAGTCCTCTCACATTCTGATAGTAAATAAACAAATTATTGGAGAGTGTAGTTGAGACTGTAGTAAAGTTGTTTACGCCATGTGGGATTCCTCTGGAACTATTGTATATTGTAACAGGTTGTTGGTGTTGTGCTGTGGCTGTGTTAGTGGTACACAATCTGGTGCGTGAGGAGAGTGTAGGTGTATCGGATCGCTGGAGTTGTTCAATGGAAGATGTTGGGTTGGTGATCGGCATTGTAACGTGTCGCTGATGTAGTGCAGTGGATGAGCCTGTGTTTGTGGTAAACATTGCGGTGCGAGAGTAGCAGTAGGAAATTGAGGATCTTGATTGACAGGCCTCAACAACAATTGCGGGTGCCGCCGTTCCAGACAATTGTCGCCAAACCAGATGCCACTCGAACAGCCTTCCGTTCGCTCCTCACCCCGCACCTCTCTCTTCTTCCTCAGCCCACCCTTCTCGCCCGTTCCTTAGACCGCGCATCTCGCTCGTTCCATCGAAATGGAACATCCTCCCGGCCAGGTTGATGCTACGGATCTATAACTGGAAGAAGAGCCAATTTATGAACAGGACGTTTAAACTCACCACTCCTTGTCTTCACATCCGCTACCCGGATCAACCCATCCTCGCCCGGGTACACCCTTGTAATGCGTCCCAGCTTCCACAATTGCGGGGGCGTGTTATCCTCCACTGCTTCCAAATGGATCGCCTTTGTCACCATACACACGAATACACATATGTATCCCTTTATTGCCGTAACACGACGTATACCGGATTTCAGCATAATTGGCCCAGCAAAGTCAAGCCCAACTCGTTGAAAAGTAGGAGCAGCTGTTACACGGTAGCTAGGAAGATCACCCATCTGTTGTTCCAAAGTAGTTGGCTTGCTTCGGAAACAAGTAATGCATTTATGCAGAACCATTCGAACCGTTGATCGCGCATTGACAACCCAAAATTGCTGACGAAGAATCGAAATCACTCCAGATGGCCCGACGTGCAAATTTTCACGATGAATTGTTGCAATTAAACGATGTGTAATCACATTTCGATTTGGAAGAAGAAGTTGATGCTTGTTTCCAAAAGCCCGATTTGCATTTCTTATACGACCTCCTACCTGCAGTAAATCATCATCCAAAAAAAGGTTAAGGTCTTGATAACGTTGCAACGGTTTGCTATTTTTTACGGCCAAAACTACTTCCGGTAGATCCTGATGCTGAATTGCTCTAATTATCCAACGCATCGATTCTCGCAATTCGGGAATAGTAGGGATTTGGATCATTAATGCGTTCGCCCTAGCGACGCTTTGTGTTTTGTTTGAACCGCACGATGTAAGCAAGTATTCTTTATGTCTTTCTAAAGGATTCATACTTCTCCAAAATTGGAAGAACTTTCAGCGGTACGATAACATTGCAGATAACCTCGTTGCGCAATTCCGGAATTTCATCATCATTTAGTTCATCGATGCAAACATTTGATATCTCACAAGTACGTAAAAACTCCGGACCATTCCACCACATCTCATTTGAAACCAGTAGCGACGCCGATTGACCCCTTGATATAACATCTGCAGGGTTTTGATATGTCCGAACATAACGCCAAATGAATGCTCGGTTCTCGTTGATCTCGGCTACACGATTTCGTACAAAAACATTCAGACGCTCCATCGGCTTTTTCAACCATGCCAGAACTATTTGGCTATCCGACCACAAGTTAATCGTTTCGAAATTAAAATCCTTTAATGCTTCCAGTACTTTTTTCACAAGACGACAAAGCAATAACGCTGCAAGCAGTTCCATTCTAGGAATTGTCACGTTCGATAAAGGGGCAACCCGAGATTTGCTGATCACTAATCTCAATTGCGCATCACCATTCCTCTCTATTGATCTTATATAAACGCAGGCTCCATATGCCTTCAAAGAAGCATCCGCAAATCCATGGATCTCAAAGGAAACTGCATTTGTACTCACTACATGTCGAGGAATTCAAACTTGATTCTCTGTTGGCAATGCTTCCAAAAAATTATCCCATTCTTCTATCAACGGCTCAGAAATTTGATCATCCCAGTCCAACTTTGCTAACCATAGCTTTTGCATCAAAATCTTTGCCAACACAACCACTGGAGAAATAAGCCCCAATGGGTCAAATATTTTTGCAATGGCAGACAAAACCTCTCGTTTTGTAGGTGTTCTGCCCTTAGACGGTACCTTTGTCAAAAATATAAATTCATCATTCATCGGATTCCACATCAAACCTAACGTATTGATGATTTTGTTAGCTTCACAATCGCCGATTTTTGTTAGAGCATTCCGATTTTCAAATGGTATCGATTCCAAAAGCCTTTCATCATTCGCTGACCATTTATGAAGTGTCATACCCGCCTTTCTAAACACCTCAATGAGTTGCACTTGTGCAGCATGGACAGTCTCGATATCATTTGCCCCAAACAATCCATCGTCGACCTAAAAATTCTCTTCAATAATGGGACTGGCTAAGGGGAAACCTTCTCGTTCATCTCTCGCTAGCTGCAACAACGTTCGCGTTGCTAGAAAAGGTGCTGCTGCTGTTCCGTAGGTCACCGTGGTAAGCTCAAGCACACGCAGTTGTTCATTCGGCGAGGCTCTCCAGAATACTCGTTGTAGCGGGCTGTCGCAGGGATCCACCTTTATCTGTCGAAACATTTTAGATATATTGGCACTTACCACATATCGAGGCATTCTAAAACGCAGCTTGATGGAAAGTAAGTCGTGTTGTACCTTAGGGCCGGTCATCATAACGTCGTTCAAAGACAAGCCGTTTGCTTTCGCCGAAGCATCGAACACCACACGGCACTTCGTAGTGTTCTTGGCCGGGTTCAATACAGCATGATGCGGCAGATACCACTTTTTCACGGAACCATCGTCCTCACTTTCATCAACCACTCTACAATGTCCTAACTCCTCGTATTCACTCATAAACGCTTGATATTGTTCACGTAAGGATGGATTTTTCAACAGTTTTGTTTCCAACAAATAAAACCTACGCAGCGCTACATTTCGCGAACAACACAATTGGCTTATCGATTCCCTTAAAGGCAACTGCACAACGTACCTGCCACTGGAATCACGATAATGTCCCAACCGGCATTATCGCGCGATTTTTATGTGTATCTATCATTTTTCTCATTCTAACATTCAGAAAAATTTTCATTCTGTCTTGCTCTTCTGGGTGTTGGTCACTTTTTGCTCGCAACTTGGCTGTGTCACATCAACCATCCTCTTGTTTCATATGGCTCTTCTCTTTCCATCGTTCGAGAGAAACTCTTGTGTCTCGCTTTTCTGGGACTTTTCCAATTTCGCTTGCTACACCAAGCGTTCACGCAAGCGATCTTCTCTCGTCCGCTCTTTGTATCATTGTACAGGTACTCCCCGATATACGCTATTAATGCGGACCGGAGGCAATAGCGTATCTCGAATATTAGAAAATGTCGAGTTTTCAGTCAAATTATAGCTAATTTTCATATAATTTTGCATGAAGTGGTAGGTTTTAGCCACTAAATTAGTTATTTGATATGATTTCAACTGAATATTACAATTGTACACCTTTTGAAATGGTTTTTAATATTCGACCAAAAGGGAATTTATTTTGAATTTGATATTCGATGTGTCAAATTAGTACAATTTGCTCAAAGAACTTTCAAATTTAGACAAAAAGCGTACAGCTAAATCGCGTATTTCGAGTATGGCGTATATCGGGGAATACCTGTATAGCCACCAGAGGAATGCGCTGCTTCGCGTTCATATGAAAAAGTGGCAGTGTAAAATCAAGTTTGTAAGCAGAAAGACGCGTCGATGCGTGCTCGTTTTTTCTCTCGTGAAACCAGTACGGAAAAAACTATTTGGTAAGTACAGCTTTTAATAAAGGATTATATCAGTCTGTATCAAACTGAATGGTATTAATAATTGGTGATATCAAATCAATTTCGTTTTCTATAGCAAATCGTAACACACGCACAAACGGAAGTGAGCACGGACCACGATAGAAATAATCAATTGGTTGGTAAGTATCATGCTTCGCGTTAAATGGAACAGCGGTTTTCAAAATAGATAATATTTCCCTCTTTCACCAGCAGTGCCAAAAACAAAAGGACAGCAGAGGCAGGAACGATCATTCAACGCGTTAGCGCCGGACGAAGGAGAAGCGGCAGGAAGGCAGGAACGATCCTCCAACGTGCTAGCGCCTGGTAGAGGAGAGGCGGCAGGAAGGTAGGGACGATCATCCAGCACGCTAGCGCAGCACCTGGGAACAGCGAGGGGGAGGCAAGCAGGAATAATTTTTAACGCGTGCACACCATTCGACGAAGACAACGCTGGATGAAAGGAAGAACGAGGAGAGAAGGCAGGCAAGACGGGTACGTGTGTATTCCGCACCGGTTTTCGGCAGTGTGAATTGTGTGAGTATGTAAATTTGTATGTGCGAGTAAGAAGGTAAAATAAAGAGCGTAAGCATGTGCGGAATCGACAAATGAGAGAAAGAGCTTTGTAGGGAGAATGAAGAGAATGAAAGAAATTGAGAAGGGATGTAGCATACAGAAACCAAATGTATGATACACGCTGTCACACGGTTGTAAAAACCTTCTCTATAGTTCTGCTATCGAGAACGATTTGACCGCGCTATAGAGAACACTTTTTCAATACAAAAAAAACCGGTTGCAACGTGACAATGTCGGTTGGGGTGTCTTCACAAAATGTTCTTCACATATCTCGTCTTCCACCTTCACGGAACGCTCACTTGTCACATCTTCAACTTCCTAAAACCTTTGCACTATTGTTTCCAAATTTTCTTTTGTCACCACATTTGTGTACACCTCACGCTCTTTGTGTCCACCTATCACCCATCCGAAATGAGTGTCCGTCATCATGGGAAGTGTTTTTGCCAATTTCACTGAAAAAGATACCATTATTTCCGAAAGACAATCCATTCCCAATAAAATGTCCACACAACTTGGATTGTTGAAATATGGATCGGCCAACATCTATTTATCCGGCAAATTCCACTTCGACGTATCGAAATACACAGATGGTATTCTACCTGTTATTTCACGATACACAAAACATGTCACGTCCATAGCAAAATCAGATTTCACTGTAAAAGTACACTTTTTCTTCACCGAAGATTCAACGTTGCCAATCCCCTTAACCGGTACGTTCACGTTTACCAAATTGACGCCTAATTTCGTTGCAAGCGCTTCAGTCACACAACTGATTTGCGATCCACTGTCCAACATCGCACGACACAACAACACCTCTTTGTTCGGTAATTCCGCGTAAAGCAAGACGGTTTGCAAGAGAACAATACTTCCTGCCGCATCGGTATTGTTCACATGCTGGCTCGCGCTCACTTGTTCGGGTTCCCTTGAACCCGGTTCTGAACCGTTGTCCCAATGCAATACCGTGTTGTGTGGTCCGTGGCACCTATTACATTTCAAATGCGATTTGCAACGATTTCGCCAATGTCCCGGTTTTAGGCAAATTAAGCAAAGACGCTTCGATCTAATAAAATTTTCCCGATCCTTTCCATGCAGTCGCATTAGCTCAGAGCACTTAAACGTTTCATGGGCACCCTTACACAATTCACACACAACTACACTGCACACGGTTGTAGCTGCATTCGATCTCATAGGCGTAACACCACTTGAGCTGGGCCCTTTCGAAACAAAACGTCCCTTTTGCCCCACTGCAACATTTCCTTGGCACCTTTCTAGAACCGACACTCTTTCTTTTAGGAAGCACAAGGTTTTTTCATAACACGGAAGTTCGTTTCTAGGGACACTCGCTTCCCATGGTTTCTTTGTTTCAATATCTAACGCATTCGCTATCAAATGTATCACCATCGCACACGACCGGTATAGTTTTCACCCAAATACTTTAGATTTTCTACGTGACTTTCAACCGATTCAACCAAACCGCGCAAACCTACATAACTTTCCTCATTCACTTTTTTCAAATTCAAAAGTCCACTAATATGTAAGTCTACCATACGCCGTTTGTTATCATAACGTTCGGATAACAGTTGCCACGCACGTTCATAATTACCGTCGTTTATCATTTTCTCATCTATTACCTTGGCAGCCTCACCACTCAAGGCCTTTTCAAGATGATACAACTTGATACGCGATTCTTCACTACTTTTGTCAACAATATCTTTGAATATTGTTTTAAACCGCGCCCACTCCTCATACTGCCACTAAACGAAGGTATTGGCCGAGGAAGCGGAGCATTCACAATCACTGACGAAACGCTAGGAGCAGGTATCAATGCCTTTGGTGAAATGGACTGTGCCGCAAGGGCTTCAGATGCACTTTCTATTTCCATCATCACCTCCTCATGCAATTTCACTGTCTCCTTAAACTTGGCGTCATGCACTTCACTTTCGTCATGTTTTATGATCTCACCATAATGTTTGTTGTGTTCTTCTAAAGCACTATCTGCCTTCTTCCCGAACACTTTGCACTGTACCGCGGTCAGCGCCTTTCCCTCTTCCTTCGCCTGCCCAATGTTGTCCCTTATGCGAATCAATTCGCCATACGCAAGGTCACGCATGTGTACATGCGGCCTTACAGCAACAATTACATCCACCCAACCGGGTTGTGGCGCCGGCTTTACGGTTGGAGTGCGAGACGTCCGAGGCGTTCGAATCATGATGACGCGATTTTTACCGATATCCAGAGCACAAAGGGTCAATATCCGAAGTTCGAAGGACCAATGTGATATCTCAGCGGATATTCCTAACGCAATGTACTGAACACGGAAATCCTGTACGCACAACTTTTATTGGTTGCGACTTAACTCCTTCGCGTTTTTCATCAGACTGACCCACTCCACTCGGTCACAATATAAATTTCATAATTCCCTCTCTTCTCTCACTCTCTCCTTATCTCTTCATTCCCTCTCTGTTCCCCCTTAAAGTGGTCCGGCGAACAGCAGCAACTCGCTTGCCTCGCTTCTCTGGTCCGTCCGACCACACAAGCCGCCCGCTTGCATTCTACGGTGGGTTTCGCGGAATTCTGGCCAGTGTCGATGAGATCGAATAACAATTGCGGGTGCCGCCGTTCCAGACAATTGTCGCCAAACCAGATGCCACTCGAACAGCCTTCCGTTCGCTCCTCACCCCGCACCTCTCTCTCCTTCCTCAGCCCACCCTTCTCGCCCGTTCCTTAGACCGCGCATCTCGCTCGTTCCATCGAAATGGAACATCCTCCCGGCCAGGTTGATGCTACGGATCTATAACTGGAAGAAGACCCAATTTATGAACAGGACGTTTAAAGACCCAATTTATGAACAGGACTTAAAGGACGGGTGTTTAAACAGGACGCCCGGGTACACCCTTGTAATGCGTCCCAGCTTCCACAATTGCGGGGGCGTGTTATCCTCCACTGCTTCCAAATGGATCGCCTTTGTCACCATACACACGAATACACATATGTATCCCTTTATTGCCGTAACACGACGTATACCGGATTTCAGCATAATTGGCCCAGCAAAGTCAAGCCCAACTCGTTGAAAAGTAGGAGCAGCTGTTACACGGTAGCTAGGAAGATCACCCATCTGTTGTTCCAAAGTAGTTGGCTTGCTTCGGAAACAAGTAATGCATTTATGCAGAACCATTCGAACCGTTGATCGCGCATTGACAACCCAAAATTGCTGACGAAGAATCGAAATCACTCCAGATGGCCCGACGTGCAAATTTTCACGATGAATTGTTGCAATTAAACGATGTGTAATCACATTTCGATTTGGAAGAAGAAGTTGATGCTTGTTTCCAAAAGCCCGATTTGCATTTCTTATACGACCTCCTACCTGCAGTAAATCATCATCCAAAAAAGGTTAAGGTCTTGATAACGTTGCAACGGTTTGCTATTTTTTACGGCCAAAACTACTTCCGGTAGATCCTGATGCTGAATTGCTCTAATTATCCAACGCATCGATTCTCGCAATTCGGGAATAGTAGGGATTTGGATCATTAATGCGTTCGCCCTAGCGACGCTTTGTGTTTTGTTTGAACCGCACGATGTAAGCAAGTATTCTTTATATCTTTCTAAAGGATTCATACTTCTCCAAAATTGGAAGAACTTTCAGCGGTACGATAACATTGCAGATAACCTCGTTGCGCAATTCCGGAATTTCATCACCATTTAGTTCATCGATGCAAACATTTGATATCTCACAAGTACGTAAAAACTCCGGACCATTCCACCACATCTCATTTGAAACCAGTAGCGACGCCGATTGACCCCTTGATATAACATCTGCAGGGTTTTGATGTGTCCGAACATAACGCCAAATGAATGCTCGGTTCTCGTTGATCTCGGCTACACGATTTCGTACAAAAACATTCAGACGCTCCATCGGCTTTTTCAACCATGCCAGAACTATTTGGCTATCCGACCACAAGTTAATCGTTTCGAAATTAAAATCCTTTAATGCTTCCAGTACTTTTTTCACAAGACGACAAAGCAATAACGCTGCAAGCAGTTCCATTCTAGGAATTGTCACGTTCGATAAAGGGGCAACCCGAGATTTGCTGATCACTAATCTCAATTGCGCATCACCATTCCTCTCTATTGATCTTATATAAACGCAGGCTCCATATGCCTTCAAAGAAGCATCCGCAAATCCATGGATCTCAAAGGAAACTGCATTTGTACTCACTACATGTCGAGGAATTCAAACTTGATTCTCTGTTGGCAATGCTTCCAAAAATTATCCCATTCTTCTATCAACGGCTCAGAAATTTGATCATCCCAGTCCAACTTTGCTAACCATAGCTTTTGCATCAAAATCTTTGCCAACACAACCACTGGAGAAATAAGCCCCAATGGGTCAAATATTTTTGCAATGGCAGACAAAACCTCTCGTTTTGTAGGTGTTCTGCCCTTAGACGGTACCTTTGTCAAAAATATAAATTCATCATTCATCGGATTCCACATCAAACCTAACGTATTGATGATTTTGTTAGCTTCACAATCGCCGATTTTTGTTAGAGCATCCCGATTTTCAAATGGTATCGATTCCAAAAGCCTTTCATCATTCGCTGACCATTTATGAAGTGTCATACCCGCCTTTCTAAACACCTCAATGAGTTGCACTTGTGCAGCATGGACAGTCTCGATATCATTTGCCCCAAACAATCCATCGTCGACCTAAAAATTCTCTTCAATAATGGGACTGGCTAAGGGGAAACCTTCTCGTTCATCTCTCGCTAGCTGCAACAACGTTCGCGTTGCTAGAAAAGGTGCTGCTGCTGTTCCGTAGGTCACCGTGGTAAGCTCAAGCACACGCAGTTGTTCATTCGGCGAGGCTCTCCAGAATACTCGTTGTAGCGGGCTGTCGCAGGGATCCACCTTTATCTGTCGAAACATTTTAGATATATCGGCACTTACCACATATTGAGGCATTCTAAAACGCAGCTTGATGGAAAGTAAGTCGTGTTGTACCTTAGGGCCGGTCATCATAACGTCGTTCAAAGACAAGCCGTTTGCTTTCGCCGAAGCATCGAACACCACACGGCACTTCGTAGTGTTCTTGGCCGAGTTCAATACAGCATGATGCGGCAGATACCACTTTTTCACGGAACCATCGTCCTCACTTTCATCAACCACTCTACAATGTCCTAACTCCTCGTATTCACTCATAAACGCTTGATATTGTTCACGTAAGGATGGATTTTTCAACAGTTTTGTTTCCAACAAATAAAACCTACGCAGCGCTACATTTCGCGAACAACACAATTGGCTTATCGATTCCCTTAAAGGCAACTGCACAACGTACCTGCCACTGGAATCACGATAATGTGTCTTCACAAAATGTTCTTCACATATCTCGTCTTCCACCTTCACGGAACGCTCACTTGTCACATCTTCAACTTCCTAAAACCTTTGCACTATTGTTTCCAAATTTTCTTTTGTCACCACATTTGTGTACACCTCACGCTCTTTGTGTCCACCTATCACCCATCCGAAATGAGTGTCCGTCATCATGGGAAGTGTTTTTGCCAATTTCACTGAAAAAGATACCATTATTTCCGAAAGACAATCCATTCCCAATAAAATGTCCACACAACTTGGATTGTTGAAATATGGATCGGCCAACATCTATTTATCCGGCAAATTCCACTTCGACGTATCGAAATACACAGATGGTATTCTACCTGTTATTTCACGATACACAAAACATGTCACGTCCATAGCAAAATCAGATTTCACTGTAAAAGTACACTTTTTCTTCACCGAAGATTCAACGTTGCCAATCCCCTTAACCGGTACGTTCACGTTTACCAAATTGACGCCTAATTTCGTTGCAAGCGCTTCAGTCACACAACTGATTTGCGATCCACTGTCCAACATCGCACGACACAACAACACCTCTTTGTTCGGTAATTCCGCGTAAAGCAAGACGGTTTGCAAGAGAACAATACTTCCTGCCGCATCGGTATTGTTCACATGCTGGCTCGCGCTCACTTGTTCGGGTTCCCTTGAACCCGGTTCTGAACCGTTGTCCCAATGCAATACCGTGTTGTGTGGTCCGTGGCACCTATTACATTTCAAATGCGATTTGCAACGATTTCGCCAATGTCCCGGTTTTAGGCAAATTAAGCAAAGACGCTTCGATCTAATAAAATTTTCCCGATCCTTTCCATGCAGTCGCATTAGCTCAGAGCACTTAAACGTTTCATGGGCACCCTTACACAATTCACACACAACTACACTGCACACGGTTGTAGCTGCATTCGATCTCATAGGCGTAACACCACTTGAGCTGGGCCCTTTCGAAACAAAACGTCCCTTTTGCCCCACTGCAACATTTCCTTGGCACCTTTCTAGAACCGACACTCTTTCTTTTAGGAAGCACAAGGTTTTTTCATAACACGGAAGTTCGTTTCTAGGGACACTCGCTTCCCATGGTTTCTTTGTTTCAATATCTAACGCATTCGCTATCAAATGTATCACCATCGCACACGACCGGTATAGTTTTCACCCAAATACTTTAGATTTTCTACGTGACTTTCAACCGATTCAACCAAACCGCGCAAACCTACATAACTTTCCTCATTCACTTTTTTCAAATTCAAAAGTCCACTAATATGTAAGTCTACCATACGCCGTTTGTTATCATAACGTTCGGATAACAGTTGCCACGCACGTTCATAATTACCGTCGTTTATCATTTTCTCATCTATTACCTTGGCAGCCTCACCACTCAAGGCCTTTTCAAGATGATACAACTTGATACGCGATTCTTCACTACTTTTGTCAACAATATCTTTGAATATTGTTTTAAACCGCGCCCACTCCTCATACTGCCACTAAACGAAGGTATTGGCCGAGGAAGCGGAGCATTCACAATCACTGACGAAACGCTAGGAGCAGGTATCAATGCCTTTGGTGAAATGGACTGTGCCGCAAGGGCTTCAGATGCACTTTCTATTTCCATCATCACCTCCTCATGCAATTTCACTGTCTCCTTAAACTTGGCGTCATGCACTTCACTTTCGTCATGTTTTATGATCTCACCATAATGTTTGTTGTGTTCTTCTAAAGCACTATCTGCCTTCTTCCCGAACACTTTGCACTGTACCGCGGTCAGCGCCTTTCCCTCTTCCTTCGCCTGCCCAATGTTGTCCCTTATGCGAATCAATTCGCCATACGCAAGGTCACGCATGTGTACATGCGGCCTTACAGCAACAATTACATCCACCCAACCGGGTTGTGGCGCCGGCTTTACGGTTGGAGTGCGAGACGTCCGAGGCGTTCGAATCATGATGACGCGATTTTTACCGATATCCAGAGCACAAAGGGTCAATATCCGAAGTTCGAAGGACCAATGTGATATCTCAGCGGATATTCCTAACGCAATGTACTGAACACGGAAATCCTGTACGCACAACTTTTATTGGTTGCGACTTAACTCCTTCGCGTTTTTCATCAGACTGACCCACTCCACTCGGTCACAATATAAATTTCATAATTCCCTCTCTTCTCTCACTCTCTCCTTATCTCTTCATTCCCTCTCTGTTCCCCTTAAAGTGGTCCGGCGAACAGCAGCAACTCGCTTGCCTCGCTTCTCTGGTCCGTCCGACCACACAAGCCGCCCGCTTGCATTCTACGGTGGGTTTCGCGGAATTCTGGCCGGTGTCGATGAGATCGAATAACAATTGCGGGTGCCGCCGTTCCAGACAATTGTCGCCAAACCAGATGCCACTCGAACAGCCTTCCGTTCGCTCCTCACCCCGCACCTCTCTCTCCTTCCTCAGCCCACCCTTCTCGCCCGTTCCTTAGACCGCGCATCTCGCTCGTTCCATCGAAATGGAACATCCTCCCGGCCAGGTTGATGCTACGGATCTATAACTGGAAGAAGACCCAATTTATGAACAGGACGTTTAAAGACCCAATTTATGAACAGGACTTAAAGGACGGGTGTTTAAACAGGACGCCCGGGTACACCCTTGTAATGCGTCCCAGCTTCCACAATTGCGGGGGCGTGTTATCCTCCACTGCTTCCAAATGGATCGCCTTTGTCACCATACACACGAATACACATATGTATCCCTTTATTGCCGTAACACGACGTATACCGGATTTCAGCATAATTGGCCCAGCAAAGTCAAGCCCAACTCGTTGAAAAGTAGGAGCAGCTGTTACACGGTAGCTAGGAAGATCACCCATCTGTTGTTCCAAAGTAGTTGGCTTGCTTCGGAAACAAGTAATGCATTTATGCAGAACCATTCGAACCGTTGATCGCGCATTGACAACCCAAAATTGCTGACGAAGAATCGAAATCACTCCAGATGGCCCGACGTGCAAATTTTCACGATGAATTGTTGCAATTAAACGATGTGTAATCACATTTCGATTTGGAAGAAGAAGTTGATGCTTGTTTCCAAAAGCCCGATTTGCATTTCTTATACGACCTCCTACCTGCAGTAAATCATCATCCAAAAAAAGGTTAAGGTCTTGATAACGTTGCAACGGTTTGCTATTTTTTTACGGCCAAAACTACTTCCGGTAGATCCTGATGCTGAATTGCTCTAATTATCCAACGCATCGATTCTCGCAATTCGGGAATAGTAGGGATTTGGATCATTAATGCGTTCGCCCTAGCGACGCTTTGTGTTTTGTTTGAACCGCACGATGTAAGCAAGTATTCTTTATATCTTTCTAAAGGATTCATACTTCTCCAAAATTGGAAGAACTTTCAGCGGTACGATAACATTGCAGATAACCTCGTTGCGCAATTCCGGAATTTCATCACCATTTAGTTCATCGATGCAAACATTTGATATCTCACAAGTACGTAAAAACTCCGGACCATTCCACCACATCTCATTTGGAAACCAGTAGCGACGCCGATTGACCCCTTGATATAACATCTGCAGGGTTTTGATGTGTCCGAACATAACGCCAAATGAATGCTCGGTTCTCGTTGATCTCGGCTACACGATTTCGTACAAAAACATTCAGACGCTCCATCGGCTTTTTCAACCATGCCAGAACTATTTGGCTATCCGACCACAAGTTAATCGTTTCGAAATTAAAATCCTTTAATGCTTCCAGTACTTTTTCACAAGACGACAAAGCAATAACGCTGCAAGCAGTTCCATTCTAGGAATTGTCACGTTCGATAAAGGGGCAACCCGAGATTTGCTGATCACTAATCTCAATTGCGCATCACCATTCCTCTCTATTGATCTTATATAAACGCAGGCTCCATATGCCTTCAAAGAAGCATCCGCAAATCCATGGATCTCAAAGGAAACTGCATTTGTACTCACTACATGTCGAGGAATTCAAACTTGATTCTCTGTTGGCAATGCTTCCAAAAATTATCCCATTCTTCTATCAACGGCTCAGAAATTTGATCATCCCAGTCCAACTTTGCTAACCATAGCTTTTGCATCAAAATCTTTGCCAACACAACCACTGGAGAAATAAGCCCCAATGGGTCAAATATTTTTGCAATGGCAGACAAAACCTCTCGTTTTGTAGGTGTTCTGTCCTTAGACGGTACCTTTGTCAAAAATATAAATTCATCATTCATCGGATTCCACATCAAACCTAACGTATTGATGATTTTGTTAGCTTCACAATCGCCGATTTTTGTTAGAGCATCCCGATTTTCAAATGGTATCGATTCCAAAAGCCTTTCATCATTCGCTGACCATTTATGAAGTGTCATACCCGCCTTTCTAAACACCTCAATGAGTTGCACTTGTGCAGCATGGACAGTCTCGATATCATTTGCCCCAAACAATCCATCGTCGACCTAAAAATTCTCTTCAATAATGGGACTGGCTAAGGGGAAACCTTCTCGTTCATCTCTCGCTAGCTGCAACAACGTTCGCGTTGTTAGAAAAGGTGCTGCTGCTGTTCCGTAGGTCACCGTGGTAAGCTCAAGCACACGCAGTTGTTCATTCGGCGAGGCTCTCCAGAATACTCGTTGTAGCGGGCTGTCGCAGGATCCACCTTTATCTGTCGAAACATTTTAGATATATCGGCACTTACCACATATTGAGGCATTCTAAAACGCAGCTTGATGGAAAGTAAGTCGTGTTGTACCTTAGGGCCGGTCATCATAACGTCGTTCAAAGACAAGCCGTTTGCTTTCGCCGAAGCATCGAACACCACACGGCACTTCGTAGTGTTCTTGGCCGGGTTCAATACAGCATGATGCGGCAGATACCACTTTTCACGGAACCATCGTCCTCACTTTCATCAACCACTCTACAATGTCCTAACTCCTCGTATTCACTCATAAACGCTTGATATTGTTCACGTAAGGATGGATTTTTCAACAGTTTTGTTTCCAACAAATAAAACCTACGCAGCGCTACATTTCGCGAACAACACAATTGGCTTATCGATTCCCTTAAAGGCAACTGCACAACGTACCTGCCACTGGAATCACGATAATGTGTCTTCACAAAATGTTCTTCACATATCTCGTCTTCCACCTTCACGGAACGCTCACTTGTCACATCTTCAACTTCCTAAAACCTTTGCACTATTGTTTCCAAATTTTCTTTTGTCACCACATTTGTGTACACCTCACGCTCTTTGTGTCCACCTATCACCCATCCGAAATGAGTGTCCGTCATCATGGGAAGTGTTTTTGCCAATTTCACTGAAAAAGATACCATTATTTCCGAAAGACAATCCATTCCCAATAAAATGTCCACACAACTTGGATTGTTGAAATATGGATCGGCCAACATCTATTTATCCGGCAAATTCCACTTCGACGTATCGAAATACACAGATGGTATTCTACCTGTTATTTCACGATACACAAAACATGTCACGTCCATAGCAAAATCAGATTTCACTGTAAAGTACACTTTTTCTTCACCGAAGATTCAACGTTGCCAATCCCCTTAACCGGTACGTTCACGTTTACCAAATTGACGCCTAATTTCGTTGCAAGTGCTTCAGTCACACAACTGATTTGCGATCCACTGTCCAACATCGCACGACACAACAACACCTCTTTGTTCGGTAATTCCGCGTAAAGCAAGACGGTTTGCAAGAGAACAATACTTCCTGCCGCATCGGTATTGTTCACATGCTGGCTCGCGCTCACTTGTTCGGGTTCCCTTGAACCCGGTTCTGAACCGTTGTCCCAATGCAATACCGTGTTGTGTGGTCCGTGGCACCTATTACATTTCAAATGCGATTTGCAACGATTTCGCCAATGTCCCGGTTTTAGGCAAATTAAGCAAAGACGCTTCGATCTAATAAAATTTTCCCGATCCTTTCCATGCAGTCGCATTAGCTCAGAGCACTTAAACGTTTCATGGGCACCCTTACACAATTCACACACAACTACACTGCACACGGTTGTAGCTGCATTCGATCTCATAGGCGTAACACCACTTGAGCTGGGCCCTTTCGAAACAAAACGTCCCTTTTGCCCCACTGCAACATTTCCTTGGCACCTTTCTAGAACCGACACTCTTTCTTTTAGGAAGCACAAGGTTTTTTCATAACACGGAAGTTCGTTTCTAGGGACACTCGCTTCCCATGGTTTCTTTGTTTCAATATCTAACGCATTCGCTATCAAATGTATCACCATCGCACACGACCGGTATAGTTTTCACCCAAATACTTTAGATTTTCTACGTGACTTTCAACCGATTCAACCAAACCGCGCAAACCTACATAACTTTCCTCATTCACTTTTTTCAAATTCAAAAGTCCACTAATATGTAAGTCTACCATACGCCGTTTGTTATCATAACGTTCGGATAACAGTTGCCACGCACGTTCATAATTACCGTCGTTTATCATTTTCTCATCTATTACCTTGGCAGCCTCACCACTCAAGGCCTTTTCAAGATGATACAACTTGATACGCGATTCTTCACTACTTTTGTCAACAATATCTTTGAATATTGTTTTAAACCGCGCCCACTCCTCATACTGCCACTAAACGAAGGTATTGGCCGAGGAAGCGGAGCATTCACAATCACTGACGAAACGCTAGGAGCAGGTATCAATGCCTTTGGTGAAATGGACTGTGCCGCAAGGGCTTCAGATGCACTTTCTATTTCCATCATCACCTCCTCATGCAATTTCACTGTCTCCTTAAACTTGGCGTCATGCACTTCACTTTCGTCATGTTTTATGATCTCACCATAATGTTTGTTGTGTTCTTCTAAAGCACTATCTGCCTTCTTCCCGAACACTTTGCACTGTACCGCGGTCAGCGCCTTTCCCTCTTCCTTCGCCTGCCCAATGTTGTCCCTTATGCGAATCAATTCGCCATACGCAAGGTCACGCATGTGTACATGCGGCCTTACAGCAACAATTACATCCACCCAACCGGGTTGTGGCGCCGGCTTTACGGTTGGAGTGCGAGACGTCCGAGGCGTTCGAATCATGATGACGCGATTTTTACCGATATCCAGAGCACAAAGGGTCAATATCCGAAGTTCGAAGGACCAATGTGATATCTCAGCGGATATTCCTAACGCAATGTACTGAACACGGAAATCCTGTACGCACAACTTTTATTGGTTGCGACTTAACTCCTTCGCGTTTTTCATCAGACTGACCCACTCCACTCGGTCACAATATAAATTTCATAATTCCCTCTCTTCTCTCACTCTCTCCTTATCTCTTCATTCCCTCTCTGTTCCCCTTAAAGTGGTCCGGCGAACAGCAGCAACTCGCTTGCCTCGCTTCTCTGGTCCGTCCGACCACACAAGCCGCCCGCTTGCATTCTACGGTGGGTTTCGCGGAATTCTGGCCGGTGTCGATGAGATCGAATAACAATTGCGGGTGCCGCCGTTCCAGACAATTGTCGCCAAACCAGATGCCACTCGAACAGCCTTCCGTTCGCTCCTCACCCCGCACCTCTCTCTCCTTCCTCAGCCCACCCTTCTCGCCCGTTCCTTAGACCGCGCATCTCGCTCGTTCCATCGAAATGGAACATCCTCCCGGCCAGGTTGATGCTACGGATCTATAACTGGAAGAAGACCCAATTTATGAACAGGACGTTTAAAGACCCAATTTATGAACAGGACTTAAAGGACGGGTGTTTAAACAGGACGCCCGGGTACACCCTTGTAATGCGTCCCAGCTTCCACAATTGCGGGGCGTGTTATCCTCCACTGCTTCCAAATGGATCGCCTTTGTCACCATACACACGAATACACATATGTATCCCTTTATTGCCGTAACACGACGTATACCGGATTTCAGCATAATTGGCCCAGCAAAGTCAAGCCCAACTCGTTGAAAAGTAGGAGCAGCTGTTACACGGTAGCTAGGAAGATCACCCATCTGTTGTTCCAAAGTAGTTGGCTTGCTTCGGAAACAAGTAATGCATTTATGCAGAACCATTCGAACCGTTGATCGCGCATTGACAACCCAAAATTGCTGACGAAGAATCGAAATCACTCCAGATGGCCCAACGTGCAAATTTTCACGATGAATTGTTGCAATTAAACGATGTGTAATCACATTTCGATTTGGAAGAAGAAGTTGATGCTTGTTTCCAAAAGCCCGATTTGCATTTCTTATACGACCTCCTACCTGCAGTAAATCATCATCCAAAAAAAGGTTAAGGTCTTGATAACGTTGCAACGGTTTGCTATTTTTTTACGGCCAAAACTACTTCCGGTAGATCCTGATGCTGAATTGCTCTAATTATCCAACGCATCGATTCTCGCAATTCGGGAATAGTAGGGATTTGGATCATTAATGCGTTCGCCCTAGCGACGCTTTGTGTTTTGTTTGAACCGCACGATGTAAGCAAGTATTCTTTATGTCTTTCTAAAGGATTCATACTTCTCCAAAATTGGAAGAACTTTCAGCGGTACGATAACATTGCAGATAACCTCGTTGCGCAATTCCGGAATTTCATCACCATTTAGTTCATCGATGCAAACATTTGATATCTCACAAGTACGTAAAAACTCCGGACCATTCCACCACATCTCATTTGGAAACCAGTAGCGACGCCGATTGACCCCTTGATATAACATCTGCAGGGTTTTGATGTGTCCGAACATAACGCCAAATGAATGCTCGGTTCTCGTTGATCTCGGCTACACGATTTCGTACAAAAACATTCAGACGCTCCATCGGCTTTTTCAACCATGCCAGAACTATTTGGCTATCCGACCACAAGTTAATCGTTTCGAAATTAAAATCCTTTAATGCTTCCAGTACTTTTTCACAAGACGACAAAGCAATAACGCTGCAAGCAGTTCCATTCTAGGAATTGTCACGTTCGATAAAGGGGCAACCCGAGATTTGCTGATCACTAATCTCAATTGCGCATCACCATTCCTCTCTATTGATCTTATATAAACGCAGGCTCCATATGCCTTCAAAGAAGCATCCGCAAATCCATGGATCTCAAAGGAAACTGCATTTGTACTCACTACATGTCGAGGAATTCAAACTTGATTCTCTGTTGGCAATGCTTCCAAAAAATTATCCCATTCTTCTATCAACGGCTCAGAAATTTGATCATCCCAGTCCAACTTTGCTAACCATAGCTTTTGCATCAAAATCTTTGCCAACACAACCACTGGAGAAATAAGCCCCAATGGGTCAAATATTTTTGCAATGGCAGACAAAACCTCTCGTTTTGTAGGTGTTCTGTCCTTAGACGGTACCTTTGTCAAAAATATAAATTCATCATTCATCGGATTCCACATCAAACCTAACGTATTGATGATTTTGTTAGCTTCACAATCGCCGATTTTTGTTAGAGCATCCCGATTTTCAAATGGTATCGATTCCAAAAGCCTTTCATCATTCGCTGACCATTTATGAAGTGTCATACCCGCCTTTCTAAACACCTCAATGAGTTGCACTTGTGCAGCATGGACAGTCTCGATATCATTTGCCCCAAACAATCCATCGTCGACCTAAAAATTCTCTTCAATAATGGGACTGGCTAAGGGGAAACCTTCTCGTTCATCTCTCGCTAGCTGCAACAACGTTCGCGTTGTTAGAAAAGGTGCTGCTGCTGTTCCGTAGGTCACCGTGGTAAGCTCAAGCACACGCAGTTGTTCATTCGGCGAGGCTCTCCAGAATACTCGTTGTAGCGGGCTGTCGCAGGGATCCACCTTTATCTGTCGAAACATTTTAGATATATCGGCACTTACCACATATTGAGGCATTCTAAAACGCAGCTTGATGGAAAGTAAGTCGTGTTGTACCTTAGGGCCGGTCATCATAACGTCGTTCAAAGACAAGCCGTTTGCTTTCGCCGAAGCATCGAACACCACACGGCACTTCGTAGTGTTCTTGGCCGGGTTCAATACAGCATGATGCGGCAGATACCACTTTTTCACGGAACCATCGTCCTCACTTTCATCAACCACTCTACAATGTCCTAACTCCTCGTATTCACTCATAAACGCTTGATATTGTTCACGTAAGGATGGATTTTTCAACAGTTTTGTTTCCAACAAATAAAACCTACGCAGCGCTACATTTCGCGAACAACACAATTGGCTTATCGATTCCCTTAAAGGCAACTGCACAACGTACCTGCCACTGGAATCACGATAATGTGTCTTCACAAAATGTTCTTCACATATCTCGTCTTCCACCTTCACGGAACGCTCACTTGTCACATCTTCAACTTCCTAAAACCTTTGCACTATTGTTTCCAAATTTTCTTTTGTCACCACATTTGTGTACACCTCACGCTCTTTGTGTCCACCTATCACCCATCCGAAATGAGTGTCCGTCATCATGGGAAGTGTTTTTGCCAATTTCACTGAAAAAGATACCATTATTTCCGAAAGACAATCCATTCCCAATAAAATGTCCACACAACTTGGATTGTTGAAATATGGATCGGCCAACATCTATTTATCCGGCAAATTCCACTTCGACGTATCGAAATACACAGATGGTATTCTACCTGTTATTTCACGATACACAAAACATGTCACGTCCATAGCAAAATCAGATTTCACTGTAAAAGTACACTTTTTCTTCACCGAAGATTCAACGTTGCCAATCCCCTTAACCGGTACGTTCACGTTTACCAAATTGACGCCTAATTTCGTTGCAAGCGCTTCAGTCACACAACTGATTTGCGATCCACTGTCCAACATCGCACGACACAACAACACCTCTTTGTTCGGTAATTCCGCGTAAAGCAAGACGGTTTGCAAGAGAACAATACTTCCTGCCGCATCGGTATTGTTCACATGCTGGCTCGCGCTCACTTGTTCGGGTTCCCTTGAACCCGGTTCTGAACCGTTGTCCCAATGCAATACCGTGTTGTGTGGTCCGTGGCACCTATTACATTTCAAATGCGATTTGCAACGATTTCGCCAATGTCCCGGTTTTAGGCAAATTAAGCAAAGACGCTTCGATCTAATAAAATTTTCCCGATCCTTTCCATGCAGTCGCATTAGCTCAGAGCACTTAAACGTTTCATGGGCACCCTTACACAATTCACACACAACTACACTGCACACGGTTGTAGCTGCATTCGATCTCATAGGCGTAACACCACTTGAGCTGGGCCCTTTCGAAACAAAACGTCCCTTTTGCCCCACTGCAACATTTCCTTGGCACCTTTCTAGAACCGACACTCTTTCTTTTAGGAAGCACAAGGTTTTTTCATAACACGGAAGTTCGTTTCTAGGGACACTCGCTTCCCATGGTTTCTTTGTTTCAATATCTAACGCATTCGCTATCAAATGTATCACCATCGCACACGACCGGTATAGTTTTCACCCAAATACTTTAGATTTTCTACGTGACTTTCAACCGATTCAACCAAACCGCGCAAACCTACGTAACTTTCCTCATTCACTTTTTTCAAATTCAAAAGTCCACTAATATGTAAGTCTACCATACGCCGTTTGTTATCATAACGTTCGGATAACAGTTGCCACGCACGTTCATAATTACCGTCGTTTATCATTTTCTCATCTATTACCTTGGCAGCCTCACCACTCAAGGCCTTTTCAAGATGATACAACTTGATACGCGATTCTTCACTACTTTTGTCAACAATATCTTTGAATATTGTTTTAAACCGCGCCCACTCCTCATACTGCCACTAAACGAAGGTATTGGCCGAGGAAGCGGAGCATTCACAATCACTGACGAAACGCTAGGAGCAGGTATCAATGCCTTTGGTGAAATGGACTGTGCCGCAAGGGCTTCAGATGCACTTTCTATTTCCATCATCACCTCCTCATGCAATTTCACTGTGTCCTTAAACTTGGCGTCATGCACTTCACTTTCGTCATGTTTTATGATCTCACCATAATGTTTGTTGTGTTCTTCTAAAGCACTATCTGCCTTCTTCCCGAACACTTTGCACTGTACCGCGGTCAGCGCCTTTCCCTCTTCCTTCGCCTGCCCAATGTTGTCCCTTATGCGAATCAATTCGCCATACGCAAGGTCACGCATGTGTACATGCGGCCTTACAGCAACAATTACATCCACCCAACCGGGTTGTGGCGCCGGCTTTACGGTTGGAGTGCGAGACGTCCGAGGCGTTCGAATCATGATGACGCGATTTTTACCGATATCCAGAGCACAAAGGGTCAATATCCGAAGTTCGAAGGACCAATGTGATATCTCAGCGGATATTCCTAACGCAATGTACTGAACACGGAAATCCTGTACGCACAACTTTTATTGGTTGCGACTTAACTCCTTCGCGTTTTTCATCAGACTGACCCACTCCACTCGGTCACAATATAAATTTCATAATTCCCTCTCTTCTCTCACTCTCTCCTTATCTCTTCATTCCCTCTCTGTTCCCCTTAAAGTGGTCCGGCGAACAGCAGCAACTCGCTTGCCTCGCTTCTCTGGTCCGTCCGACCACACAAGCCGCCCGCTTGCATTCTACGGTGGGTTTCGCGGAATTCTGGCCGGTGTCGATGAGATCGAATAACAATTGCGGGTGCCGCCGTTCCAGACAATTGTCGCCAAACCAGATGCCACTCGAACAGCCTTCCGTTCGCTCCTCACCCCGCACCTCTCTCTCCTTCCTCAGCCCACCCTTCTCGCCCGTTCCTTAGACCGCGCATCTCGCTCGTTCCATCGAAATGGAACATCCTCCCGGCCAGGTTGATGCTACGGATCTATAACTGGAAGAAGACCCAATTTATGAACAGGACGTTTAAAGACCCAATTTATGAACAGGACTTAAAGGACGGGTGTTTAAACAGGACGCCCGGGTACACCCTTGTAATGCGTCCCAGCTTCCACAATTGCGGGGGCGTGTTATCCTCCACTGCTTCCAAATGGATCGCCTTTGTCACCATACACACGAATACACATATGTATCCCTTTATTGCCGTAACACGACGTATACCGGATTTCAGCATAATTGGCCCAGCAAAGTCAAGCCCAACTCGTTGAAAAGTAGGAGCAGCTGTTACACGGTAGCTAGGAAGATCACCCATCTGTTGTTCCAAAGTAGTTGGCTTGCTTCGGAAACAAGTAATGCATTTATGCAGAACCATTCGAACCGTTGATCGCGCATTGACAACCCAAAATTGCTGACGAAGAATCGAAATCACTCCAGATGGCCCGACGTGCAAATTTTCACGATGAATTGTTGCAATTAAACGATGTGTAATCACATTTCGATTTGGAAGAAGAAGTTGATGCTTGTTTCCAAAAGCCCGATTTGCATTTCTTATACGACCTCCTACCTGCAGTAAATCATCATCCAAAAAAGGTTAAGGTCTTGATAACGTTGCAACGGTTTGCTATTTTTTACGGCCAAAACTACTTCCGGTAGATCCTGATGCTGAATTGCTCTAATTATCCAACGCATCGATTCTCGCAATTTGGGAATAGTAGGGATTTGGATCATTAATGCGTTCGCCCTAGCGACGCTTTGTGTTTTGTTTGAACCGCACGATGTAAGCAAGTATTCTTTATGTCTTTCTAAAGGATTCATACTTCTCCAAAATTGGAAGAACTTTCAGCGGTACGATAACATTGCAGATAACCTCGTTGCGCAATTCCGGAATTTCATCACCATTTAGTTCATCGATGCAAACATTTGATATCTCACAAGTACGTAAAAACTCCGGACCATTCCACCACATCTCATTTGGAAACCAGTAGCGACGCCGATTGACCCCTTGATATAACATCTGCAGGGTTTTGATGTGTCCGAACATAACGCCAAATGAATGCTCGGTTCTCGTTGATCTCGGCTACACGATTTCGTACAAAAACATTCAGACGCTCCATCGGCTTTTTCAACCATGCCAGAACTATTTGGATATCCGACCACAAGTTAATCGTTTCGAAATTAAAATCCTTTAATGCTTCCAGTACTTTTTTCACAAGACGACAAAGCAATAACGCTGCAAGCAGTTCCATTCTAGGAATTGTCACGTTCGATAAAGGGGCAACCCGAGATTTGCTGATCACTAATCTCAATTGCGCATCACCATTCCTCTCTATTGATCTTATATAAACGCAGGCTCCATATGCCTTCAAAGAAGCATCCGCAAATCCATGGATCTCAAAGGAAACTGCATTTGTACTCACTACATGTCGAGGAATTCAAACTTGATTCTCTGTTGGCAATGCTTCCAAAAATTATCCCATTCTTCTATCAACGGCTCAGAAATTTGATCATCCCAGTCCAACTTTGCTAACCATAGCTTTTGCATCAAAATCTTTGCCAACACAACCACTGGAGAAATAAGCCCCAATGGGTCAAATATTTTTGCAATGGCAGACAAAACCTCTCGTTTTGTAGGTGTTCTGCCCTTAGACGGTACCTTTGTCAAAAATATAAATTCATCATTCATCGGATTCCACATCAAACCTAACGTATTGATGATTTTGTTAGCTTCACAATCGCCGATTTTTGTTAGAGCATCCCGATTTTCAAATGGTATCGATTCCAAAAGCCTTTCATCATTCGCTAACCATTTATGAAGTGTCATACCCGCCTTTCTAAACACCTCAATGAGTTGCACTTGTGCAGCATGGACAGTCTCGATATCATTTGCCCCAAACAATCCATCGTCGACCTAAAAATTCTCTTCAATAATGGGACTGGCTAAGGGGAAACCTTCTCGTTCATCTCTCGCTAGCTGCAACAACGTTCGCGTTGCTAGAAAAGGTGCTGCTGCTGTTCCGTAGGTCACCGTGGTAAGCTCAAGCACACGCAGTTGTTCATTCGGCGAGGCTCTCCAGAATACTCGTTGTAGCGGGCTGTCGCAGGGATCCACCTTTATCTGTCGAAACATTTTAGATATATCGGCACTTACCACATATTGAGGCATTCTAAAACGCAGCTTGATGGAAAGTAAGTCGTGTTGTACCTTAGGGCCGGTCATCATAACGTCGTTCAAAGACAAGCCGTTTGCTTTCGCCGAAGCATCGAACACCACACGGCACTTCGTAGTGTTCTTGGCCGGGTTCAATACAGCATGATGCGGCAGATACCACTTTTTCACGGAACCATCGTCCTCACTTTCATCAACCACTCTACAATGTCCTAACTCCTCGTATTCACTCATAAACGCTTGATATTGTTCACGTAAGGATGGATTTTTCAACAGTTTTGTTTCCAACAAATAAAACCTACGCAGCGCTACATTTCGCGAACAACACAATTGGCTTATCGATTCCCTTAAAGGCAACTGCACAACGTACCTGCCACTGGAATCACGATAATGTGTCTTCACAAAATGTTCTTCACATATCTCGTCTTCCACCTTCACGGAACGCTCACTTGTCACATCTTCAACTTCCTAAAACCTTTGCACTATTGTTTCCAAATTTTCTTTTGTCACCACATTTGTGTACACCTCACGCTCTTTGTGTCCACCTATCACCCATCCGAAATGAGTGTCCGTCATCATGGGAAGTGTTTTTGCCAATTTCACTGAAAAGATACCATTATTTCCGAAAGACAATCCATTCCCAATAAAATGTCCACACAACTTGGATTGTTGAAATATGGATCGGCCAACATCTATTTATCCGGCAAATTCCACTTCGACGTATCGAAATACACAGATGGTATTCTACCTGTTATTTCACGATACACAAAACATGTCACGTCCATAGCAAAATCAGATTTCACTGTAAAAGTACACTTTTTCTTCACCGAAGATTCAACGTTGCCAATCCCCTTAACCGGTACGTTCACGTTTACCAAATTGACGCCTAATTTCGTTGCAAGCGCTTCAGTCACACAACTGATTTGCGATCCACTGTCCAACATCGCACGACACAACAACACCTCTTTGTTCGGTAATTCCGCGTAAAGCAAGACGGTTTGCAAGAGAACAATACTTCCTGCCGCATCGGTATTGTTCACATGCTGGCTCGCGCTCACTTGTTCGGGTTCCCTTGAACCCGGTTCTGAACCGTTGTCCCAATGCAATACCGTGTTGTGTGGTCCGTGGCACCTATTACATTTCAAATGCGATTTGCAACGATTTCGCCAATGTCCCGGTTTTAGGCAAATTAAGCAAAGACGCTTCGATCTAATAAAATTTTCCCGATCCTTTCCATGCAGTCGCATTAGCTCAGAGCACTTAAACGTTTCATGGGCACCCTTACACAATTCACACACAACTACACTGCACACGGTTGTAGCTGCATTCGATCTCATAGGCGTAACACCACTTGAGCTGGGCCCTTTCGAAACAAAACGTCCCTTTTGCCCCACTGCAACATTTCCTTGGCACCTTTCTAGAACCGACACTCTTTCTTTTAGGAAGCACAAGGTTTTTTCATAACACGGAAGTTCGTTTCTAGGGACACTCGCTTCCCATGGTTTCTTTGTTTCAATATCTAACGCATTCGCTATCAAATGTATCACCATCGCACACGACCGGTATAGTTTTCACCCAAATACTTTAGATTTTCTACGTGACTTTCAACCGATTCAACCAAACCGCGCAAACCTACGTAACTTTCCTCATTCACTTTTTTCAAATTCAAAAGTCCACTAATATGTAAGTCTACCATACGCCGTTTGTTATCATAACGTTCGGATAACAGTTGCCACGCACGTTCATAATTACCGTCGTTTATCATTTTCTCATCTATTACCTTGGCAGCCTCACCACTCAAGGCCTTTTCAAGATGATACAACTTGATACGCGATTCTTCACTACTTTTGTCAACAATATCTTTGAATATTGTTTTAAACCGCGCCCACTCCTCATACTGCCACTAAACGAAGGTATTGGCCGAGGAAGCGGAGCATTCACAATCACTGACGAAACGCTAGGAGCAGGTATCAATGCCTTTGGTGAAATGGACTGTGCCGCAAGGGCTTCAGATGCACTTTCTATTTCCATCATCACCTCCTCATGCAATTTCACTGTGTCCTTAAACTTGGCGTCATGCACTTCACTTTCGTCATGTTTTATGATCTCACCATAATGTTTGTTGTGTTCTTCTAAAGCACTATCTGCCTTCTTCCCGAACACTTTGCACTGTACCGCGGTCAGCGCCTTTCCCTCTTCCTTCGCCTGCCCAATGTTGTCCCTTATGCGAATCAATTCGCCATACGCAAGGTCACGCATGTGTACATGCGGCCTTACAGCAACAATTACATCCACCCAACCGGGTTGTGGCGCCGGCTTTACGGTTGGAGTGCGAGACGTCCGAGGCGTTCGAATCATGATGACGCGATTTTTACCGATATCCAGAGCACAAAGGGTCAATATCCGAAGTTCGAAGGACCAATGTGATATCTCAGCGGATATTCCTAACGCAATGTACTGAACACGGAAATCCTGTACGCACAACTTTTATTGGTTGCGACTTAACTCCTTCGCGTTTTTCATCAGACTGACCCACTCCACTCGGTCACAATATAAATTTCATAATTCCCTCTCTTCTCTCACTCTCTCCTTATCTCTTCATTCCCTCTCTGTTCCCCCTTAAAGTGGTCCGGCGAACAGCAGCAACTCGCTTGCCTCGCTTCTCTGGTCCGTCCGACCACACAAGCCGCCCGCTTGCATTCTACGGTGGGTTTCGCGGAATTCTGGCCGGTGTCGATGAGATCGAATAACAATTGCGGGTGCCGCCGTTCCAGACAATTGTCGCCAAACCAGATGCCACTCGAACAGCCTTCCGTTCGCTCCTCACCCCGCACCTCTCTCTCCTTCCTCAGCCCACCCTTCTCGCCCGTTCCTTAGACCGCGCATCTCGCTCGTTCCATCGAAATGGAACATCCTCCCGGCCAGGTTGATGCTACGGATCTATAACTGGAAGAAGACCCAATTTATGAACAGGACGTTTAAAGACCCAATTTATGAACAGGACTTAAAGGACGGGTGTTTAAACAGGACGCCCGGGTACACCCTTGTAATGCGTCCCAGCTTCCACAATTGCGGGGCGTGTTATCCTCCACTGCTTCCAAATGGATCGCCTTTGTCACCATACACACGAATACACATATGTATCCCTTTATTGCCGTAACACGACGTATACCGGATTTCAGCATAATTGGCCCAGCAAAGTCAAGCCCAACTCGTTGAAAAGTAGGAGCAGCTGTTACACGGTAGCTAGGAAGATCACCCATCTGTTGTTCCAAAGTAGTTGGCTTGCTTCGGAAACAAGTAATGCATTTATGCAGAACCATTCGAACCGTTGATCGCGCATTGACAACCCAAAATTGCTGACGAAGAATCGAAATCACTCCAGATGGCCCGACGTGCAAATTTTCACGATGAATTGTTGCAATTAAATGATGTGTAATCACATTTCGATTTGGAAGAAGAAGTTGATGCTTGTTTCCAAAAGCCCGATTTGCATTTCTTATACGACCTCCTACCTGCAGTAAATCATCATCCAAAAAAAGGTTAAGGTCTTGATAACGTTGCAACGGTTTGCTATTTTTTACGGCCAAAACTACTTCCGGTAGATCCTGATGCTGAATTGCTCTAATTATCCAACGCATCGATTCTCGCAATTCGGGAATAGTAGGGATTTGGATCATTAATGCGTTCGCCCTAGCGACGCTTTGTGTTTTGTTTGAACCGCACGATGTAAGCAAGTATTCTTTATGTCTTTCTAAAGGATTCATACTTCTCCAAAATTGGAAGAACTTTCAGCGGTACGATAACATTGCAGATAACCTCGTTGCGCAATTCCGGAATTTCATCACCATTTAGTTCATCGATGCAAACATTTGATATCTCACAAGTACGTAAAAACTCCGGACCATTCCACCACATCTCATTTGGAAACCAGTAGCGACGCCGATTGACCCCTTGATATAACATCTGCAGGGTTTTGATGTGTCCGAACATAACGCCAAATGAATGCTCGGTTCTCGTTGATCTCGGCTACACGATTTCGTACAAAAACATTCAGACGCTCCATCGGCTTTTTCAACCATGCCAGAACTATTTGGCTATCCGACCACAAGTTAATCGTTTCGAAATTAAAATCCTTTAATGCTTCCAGTACTTTTTTCACAAGACGACAAAGCAATAACGCTGCAAGCAGTTCCATTCTAGGAATTGTCACGTTCGATAAAGGGGCAACCCGAGATTTGCTGATCACTAATCTCAATTGCGCATCACCATTCCTCTCTATTGATCTTATATAAACGCAGGCTCCATATGCCTTCAAAGAAGCATCCGCAAATCCATGGATCTCAAAGGAAACTGCATTTGTACTCACTACATGTCGAGGAATTCAAACTTGATTCTCTGTTGGCAATGCTTCCAAAAAATTATCCCATTCTTCTATCAACGGCTCAGAAATTTGATCATCCCAGTCCAACTTTGCTAACCATAGCTTTTGCATCAAAATCTTTGCCAACACAACCACTGGAGAAATAAGCCCCAATGGGTCAAATATTTTTGCAATGGCAGACAAAACCTCTCGTTTTGTAGGTGTTCTGTCCTTAGACGGTACCTTTGTCAAAAATATAAATTCATCATTCATCGGATTCCACATCAAACCTAACGTATTGATGATTTTGTTAGCTTCACAATCGCCGATTTTTGTTAGAGCATCCCGATTTTCAAATGGTATCGATTCCAAAAGCCTTTCATCATTCGCTGACCATTTATGAAGTGTCATACCCGCCTTTCTAAACACCTCAATGAGTTGCACTTGTGCAGCATGGACAGTCTCGATATCATTTGCCCCAAACAATCCATCGTCGACCTAAAAATTCTCTTCAATAATGGGACTGGCTAAGGGAAACCTTCTCGTTCATCTCTCGCTAGCTGCAACAACGTTCGCGTTGTTAGAAAAGGTGCTGCTGCTGTTCCGTAGGTCACCGTGGTAAGCTCAAGCACACGCAGTTGTTCATTCGGCGAGGCTCTCCAGAATACTCGTTGTAGCGGGCTGTCGCAGGGATCCACCTTTATCTGTCGAAACATTTTAGATATATCGGCACTTACCACATATTGAGGCATTCTAAAACGCAGCTTGATGGAAAGTAAGTCGTGTTGTACCTTAGGGCCGGTCATCATAACGTCGTTCAAAGACAAGCCGTTTGCTTTCGCCGAAGCATCGAACACCACACGGCACTTCGTAGTGTTCTTGGCCGGGTTCAATACAGCATGATGCGGCAGATACCACTTTTTCACGGAACCATCGTCCTCACTTTCATCAACCACTCTACAATGTCCTAACTCCTCGTATTCACTCATAAACGCTTGATATTGTTCACGTAAGGATGGATTTTTCAACAGTTTTGTTTCCAACAAATAAAACCTACGCAGCGCTACATTTCGCGAACAACACAATTGGCTTATCGATTCCCTTAAAGGCAACTGCACAACGTACCTGCCACTGGAATCACGATAATGTGTCTTCACAAAATGTTCTTCACATATCTCGTCTTCCACCTTCACGGAACGCTCACTTGTCACATCTTCAACTTCCTAAAACCTTTGCACTATTGTTTCCAAATTTTCTTTTGTCACCACATTTGTGTACACCTCACGCTCTTTGTGTCCACCTATCACCCATCCGAAATGAGTGTCCGTCATCATGGGAAGTGTTTTTGCCAATTTCACTGAAAAAGATACCATTATTTCCGAAAGACAATCCATTCCCAATAAAATGTCCACACAACTTGGATTGTTGAAATATGGATCGGCCAACATCTATTTATCCGGCAAATTCCACTTCGACGTATCGAAATACACAGATGGTATTCTACCTGTTATTTCACGATACACAAAACATGTCACGTCCATAGCAAAATCAGATTTCACTGTAAAAGTACACTTTTTCTTCACCGAAGATTCAACGTTGCCAATCCCCTTAACCGGTACGTTCACGTTTACCAAATTGACGCCTAATTTCGTTGCAAGCGCTTCAGTCACACAACTGATTTGCGATCCACTGTCCAACATCGCACGACACAACAACACCTCTTTGTTCGGTAATTCCGCGTAAAGCAAGACGGTTTGCAAGAGAACAATACTTCCTGCCGCATCGGTATTGTTCACATGCTGGCTCGCGCTCACTTGTTCGGGTTCCCTTGAACCCGGTTCTGAACCGTTGTCCCAATGCAATACCGTGTTGTGTGGTCCGTGGCACCTATTACATTTCAAATGCGATTTGCAACGATTTCGCCAATGTCCCGGTTTTAGGCAAATTAAGCAAAGACGCTTCGATCTAATAAAATTTTCCCGATCCTTTCCATGCAGTCGCATTAGCTCAGAGCACTTAAACGTTTCATGGGCACCCTTACACAATTCACACACAACTACACTGCACACGGTTGTAGCTGCATTCGATCTCATAGGCGTAACACCACTTGAGCTGGGCCCTTTCGAAACAAAACGTCCCTTTTGCCCCACTGCAACATTTCCTTGGCACCTTTCTAGAACCGACACTCTTTCTTTTAGGAAGCACAAGGTTTTTTCATAACACGGAAGTTCGTTTCTAGGGACACTCGCTTCCCATGGTTTCTTTGTTTCAATATCTAACGCATTCGCTATCAAATGTATCACCATCGCACACGACCGGTATAGTTTTCACCCAAATACTTTAGATTTTCTACGTGACTTTCAACCGATTCAACCAAACCGCGCAAACCTACATAACTTTCCTCATTCACTTTTTTCAAATTCAAAAGTCCACTAATATGTAAGTCTACCATACGCCGTTTGTTATCATAACGTTCGGATAACAGTTGCCACGCACGTTCATAATTACCGTCGTTTATCATTTTCTCATCTATTACCTTGGCAGCCTCACCACTCAAGGCCTTTTCAAGATGATACAACTTGATACGCGATTCTTCACTACTTTTGTCAACAATATCTTTGAATATTGTTTTAAACCGCGCCCACTCCTCATACTGCCACTAAACGAAGGTATTGGCCGAGGAAGCGGAGCATTCACAATCACTGACGAAACGCTAGGAGCAGGTATCAATGCCTTTGGTGAAATGGACTGTGCCGCAAGGGCTTCAGATGCACTTTCTATTTCCATCATCACCTCCTCATGCAATTTCACTGTGTCCTTAAACTTGGCGTCATGCACTTCACTTTCGTCATGTTTTATGATCTCACCATAATGTTTGTTGTGTTCTTCTAAAGCACTATCTGCCTTCTTCCCGAACACTTTGCACTGTACCGCGGTCAGCGCCTTTCCCTCTTCCTTCGCCTGCCCAATGTTGTCCCTTATGCGAATCAATTCGCCATACGCAAGGTCACGCATGTGTACATGCGGCCTTACAGCAACAATTACATCCACCCAACCGGGTTGTGGCGCCGGCTTTACGGTTGGAGTGCGAGACGTCCGAGGCGTTCGAATCATGATGACGCGATTTTTACCGATATCCAGAGCACAAAGGGTCAATATCCGAAGTTCGAAGGACCAATGTGATATCTCAGCGGATATTCCTAACGCAATGTACTGAACACGGAAATCCTGTACGCACAACTTTTATTGGTTGCGACTTAACTCCTTCGCGTTTTTCATCAGACTGACCCACTCCACTCGGTCACAATATAAATTTCATAATTCCCTCTCTTCTCTCACTCTCTCCTTATCTCTTCATTCCCTCTCTGTTCCCCTTAAAGTGGTCCGGCGAACAGCAGCAACTCGCTTGCCTCGCTTCTCTGGTCCGTCCGACCACACAAGCCGCCCGCTTGCATTCTACGGTGGGTTTCGCGGAATTCTGGCCGGTGTCGATGAGATCGAATAACAATTGCGGGTGCCGCCGTTCCAGACAATTGTCGCCAAACCAGATGCCACTCGAACAGCCTTCCGTTCGCTCCTCACCCCGCACCTCTCTCTCCTTCCTCAGCCCACCCTTCTCGCCCGTTCCTTAGACCGCGCATCTCGCTCGTTCCATCGAAATGGAACATCCTCCCGGCCAGGTTGATGCTACGGATCTATAACTGGAAGAAGACCCAATTTATGAACAGGACGTTTAAAGACCCAATTTATGAACAGGACTTAAAGGACGGGTGTTTAAACAGGACGCCCGGGTACACCCTTGTAATGCGTCCCAGCTTCCACAATTGCGGGGCGTGTTATCCTCCACTGCTTCCAAATGGATCGCCTTTGTCACCATACACACGAATACACATATGTATCCCTTTATTGCCGTAACACGACGTATACCGGATTTCAGCATAATTGGCCCAGCAAAGTCAAGCCCAACTCGTTGAAAAGTAGGAGCAGCTGTTACACGGTAGCTAGGAAGATCACCCATCTGTTGTTCCAAAGTAGTTGGCTTGCTTCGGAAACAAGTAATGCATTTATGCAGAACCATTCGAACCGTTGATCGCGCATTGACAACCCAAAATTGCTGACGAAGAATCGAAATCACTCCAGATGGCCCGACGTGCAAATTTTCACGATGAATTGTTGCAATTAAACGATGTGTAATCACATTTCGATTTGGAAGAAGAAGTTGATGCTTGTTTCCAAAAGCCCGATTTGCATTTCTTATACGACCTCCTACCTGCAGTAAATCATCATCCAAAAAAGGTTAAGGTCTTGATAACGTTGCAACGGTTTGCTATTTTTTACGGCCAAAACTACTTCCGGTAGATCCTGATGCTGAATTGCTCTAATTATCCAACGCATCGATTCTCGCAATTCGGGAATAGTAGGGATTTGGATCATTAATGCGTTCGCCCTAGCGACGCTTTGTGTTTTGTTTGAACCGCACGATGTAAGCAAGTATTCTTTATGTCTTTCTAAAGGATTCATACTTCTCCAAAATTGGAAGAACTTTCAGCGGTACGATAACATTGCAGATAACCTCGTTGCGCAATTCCGGAATTTCATCACCATTTAGTTCATCGATGCAAACATTTGATATCTCACAAGTACGTAAAAACTCCGGACCATTCCACCACATCTCATTTGAAACCAGTAGCGACGCCGATTGACCCCTTGATATAACATCTGCAGGGTTTTGATGTGTCCGAACATAACGCCAAATGAATGCTCGGTTCTCGTTGATCTCGGCTACACGATTTCGTACAAAAACATTCAGACGCTCCATCGGCTTTTTCAACCATGCCAGAACTATTTGGCTATCCGACCACAAGTTAATCGTTTCGAAATTAAAATCCTTTAATGCTTCCAGTACTTTTTTCACAAGACGACAAAGCAATAACGCTGCAAGCAGTTCCATTCTAGGAATTGTCACGTTCGATAAAGGGGCAACCCGAGATTTGCTGATCACTAATCTCAATTGCGCATCACCATTCCTCTCTATTGATCTTATATAAACGCAGGCTCCATATGCCTTCAAAGAAGCATCCGCAAATCCATGGATCTCAAAGGAAACTGCATTTGTACTCACTACATGTCGAGGAATTCAAACTTGATTCTCTGTTGGCAATGCTTCCAAAAATTATCCCATTCTTCTATCAACGGCTCAGAAATTTGATCATCCCAGTCCAACTTTGCTAACCATAGCTTTTGCATCAAAATCTTTGCCAACACAACCACTGGAGAAATAAGCCCCAATGGGTCAAATATTTTTGCAATGGCAGACAAAACCTCTCGTTTTGTAGGTGTTCTGCCCTTAGACGGTACCTTTGTCAAAAATATAAATTCATCATTCATCGGATTCCACATCAAACCTAACGTATTGATGATTTTGTTAGCTTCACAATCGCCGATTTTTGTTAGAGCATCCCGATTTTCAAATGGTATCGATTCCAAAAGCCTTTCATCATTCGCTAACCATTTATGAAGTGTCATACCCGCCTTTCTAAACACCTCAATGAGTTGCACTTGTGCAGCATGGACAGTCTCGATATCATTTGCCCCAAACAATCCATCGTCGACCTAAAAATTCTCTTCAATAATGGGACTGGCTAAGGGAAACCTTCTCGTTCATCTCTCGCTAGCTGCAACAACGTTCGCGTTGCTAGAAAAGGTGCTGCTGCTGTTCCGTAGGTCACCGTGGTAAGCTCAAGCACACGCAGTTGTTCATTCGGCGAGGCTCTCCAGAATACTCGTTGTAGCGGGCTGTCGCAGGGATCCACCTTTATCTGTCGAAACATTTTAGATATATCGGCACTTACCACATATTGAGGCATTCTAAAACGCAGCTTGATGGAAAGTAAGTCGTGTTGTACCTTAGGGCCGGTCATCATAACGTCGTTCAAAGACAAGCCGTTTGCTTTCGCCGAAGCATCGAACACCACACGACACTTCGTAGTGTTCTTGGCCGGGTTCAATACAGCATGATGCGGCAGATACCACTTTTCACGGAACCATCGTCCTCACTTTCATCAACCACTCTACAATGTCCTAACTCCTCGTATTCACTCATAAACGCTTGATATTGTTCACGTAAGGATGGATTTTTCAACAGTTTTGTTTCCAACAAATAAAACCTACGCAGCGCTACATTTCGCGAACAACACAATTGGCTTATCGATTCCCTTAAAGGCAACTGCACAACGTACCTGCCACTGGAATCACGATAATGTGTCTTCACAAAATGTTCTTCACATATCTCGTCTTCCACCTTCACGGAACGCTCACTTGTCACATCTTCAACTTCCTAAAACCTTTGCACTATTGTTTCCAAATTTTCTTTTGTCACCACATTTGTGTACACCTCACGCTCTTTGTGTCCACCTATCACCCATCCGAAATGAGTGTCCGTCATCATGGGAAGTGTTTTGCCAATTTCACTGAAAAAGATACCATTATTTCCGAAAGACAATCCATTCCCAATAAAATGTCCACACAACTTGGATTGTTGAAATATGGATCGGCCAACATCTATTTATCCGGCAAATTCCACTTCGACGTATCGAAATACACAGATGGTATTCTACCTGTTATTTCACGATACACAAAACATGTCACGTCCATAGCAAAATCAGATTTCACTGTAAAAGTACACTTTTTCTTCACCGAAGATTCAACGTTGCCAATCCCCTTAACCGGTACGTTCACGTTTACCAAATTGACGCCTAATTTCGTTGCAAGCGCTTCAGTCACACAACTGATTTGCGATCCACTGTCCAACATCGCACGACACAACAACACCTCTTTGTTCGGTAATTCCGCGTAAAGCAAGACGGTTTGCAAGAGAACAATACTTCCTGCCGCATCGGTATTGTTCACATGCTGGCTCGCGCTCACTTGTTCGGGTTCCCTTGAACCCGGTTCTGAACCGTTGTCCCAATGCAATACCGTGTTGTGTGGTCCGTGGCACCTATTACATTTCAAATGCGATTTGCAACGATTTCGCCAATGTCCCGGTTTTAGGCAAATTAAGCAAAGACGCTTCGATCTAATAAAATTTTCCCGATCCTTTCCATGCAGTCGCATTAGCTCAGAGCACTTGAACGTTTCATGGGCACCCTTACACAATTCACACACAACTACACTGCACACGGTTGTAGCTGCATTCGATCTCATAGGCGTAACACCACTTGAGCTGGGCCCTTTCGAAACAAAACGTCCCTTTTGCCCCACTGCAACATTTCCTTGGCACCTTTCTAGAACCGACACTCTTTCTTTTAGGAAGCACAAGGTTTTTTCATAACACGGAAGTTCGTTTCTAGGGACACTCGCTTCCCATGGTTTCTTTGTTTCAATATCTAACGCATTCGCTATCAAATGTATCACCATCGCACACGACCGGTATAGTTTTCACCCAAATACTTTAGATTTTCTACGTGACTTTCAACCGATTCAACCAAACCGCGCAAACCTACATAACTTTCCTCATTCACTTTTTTCAAATTCAAAAGTCCACTAATATGTAAGTCTACCATACGCCGTTTGTTATCATAACGTTCGGATAACAGTTGCCACGCACGTTCATAATTACCGTCGTTTATCATTTTCTCATCTATTACCTTGGCAGCCTCACCACTCAAGGCCTTTTCAAGATGATACAACTTGATACGCGATTCTTCACTACTTTTGTCAACAATATCTTTGAATATTGTTTTAAACCGCGCCCACTCCTCATACTGCCACTAAACGAAGGTATTGGCCGAGGAAGCGGAGCATTCACAATCACTGACGAAACGCTAGGAGCAGGTATCAATGCCTTTGGTGAAATGGACTGTGCCGCAAGGGCTTCAGATGCACTTTCTATTTCCATCATCACCTCCTCATGCAATTTCACTGTGTCCTTAAACTTGGCGTCATGCACTTCACTTTCGTCATGTTTTATGATCTCACCATAATGTTTGTTGTGTTCTTCTAAAGCACTATCTGCCTTCTTCCCGAACACTTTGCACTGTACCGCGGTCAGCGCCTTTCCCTCTTCCTTCGCCTGCCCAATGTTGTCCCTTATGCGAATCAATTCGCCATACGCAAGGTCACGCATGTGTACATGCGGCCTTACAGCAACAATTACATCCACCCAACCGGGTTGTGGCGCCGGCTTTACGGTTGGAGTGCGAGACGTCCGAGGCGTTCGAATCATGATGACGCGATTTTTACCGATATCCAGAGCACAAAGGGTCAATATCCGAAGTTCGAAGGACCAATGTGATATCTCAGCGGATATTCCTAACGCAATGTACTGAACACGGAAATCCTGTACGCACAACTTTTATTGGTTGCGACTTAACTCCTTCGCGTTTTTCATCAGACTGACCCACTCCACTCGGTCACAATATAAATTTCATAATTCCCTCTCTTCTCTCACTCTCTCCTTATCTCTTCATTCCTCTCTGTTCCCCTTAAAGTGGTCCGGCGAACAGCAGCAACTCGCTTGCCTCGCTTCTCTGGTCCGTCCGACCACACAAGCCGCCCGCTTGCATTCTACGGTGGGTTTCGCGGAATTCTGGCCGGTGTCGATGAGATCGAATAACAATTGCGGGTGCCGCCGTTCCAGACAATTGTCGCCAAACCAGATGCCACTCGAACAGCCTTCCGTTCGCTCCTCACCCCGCACCTCTCTCTCCTTCCTCAGCCCACCCTTCTCGCCCGTTCCTTAGACCGCGCATCTCGCTCGTTCCATCGAAATGGAACATCCTCCCGGCCAGGTTGATGCTACGGATCTATAACTGGAAGAAGACCCAATTTATGAACAGGACGTTTAAAGACCCAATTTATGAACAGGACTTAAAGGACGGGTGTTTAAACAGGACGCCCGGGTACACCCTTGTAATGCGTCCCAGCTTCCACAATTGCGGGGGCGTGTTATCCTCCACTGCTTCCAAATGGATCGCCTTTGTCACCATACACACGAATACACATATGTATCCCTTTATTGCCGTAACACGACGTATACCGGATTTCAGCATAATTGGCCCAGCAAAGTCAAGCCCAACTCGTTGAAAAGTAGGAGCAGCTGTTACACGGTAGCTAGGAAGATCACCCATCTGTTGTTCCAAAGTAGTTGGCTTGCTTCGGAAACAAGTAATGCATTTATGCAGAACCATTCGAACCGTTGATCGCGCATTGACAACCCAAAATTGCTGACGAAGAATCGAAATCACTCCAGATGGCCCGACGTGCAAATTTTCACGATGAATTGTTGCAATTAAACGATGTGTAATCACATTTCGATTTGGAAGAAGAAGTTGATGCTTGTTTCCAAAAGCCCGATTTGCATTTCTTATACGACCTCCTACCTGCAGTAAATCATCATCCAAAAAAGGTTAAGGTCTTGATAACGTTGCAACGGTTTGCTATTTTTTACGGCCAAAACTACTTCCGGTAGATCCTGATGCTGAATTGCTCTAATTATCCAACGCATCGATTCTCGCAATTCGGGAATAGTAGGGATTTGGATCATTAATGCGTTCGCCCTAGCGACGCTTTGTGTTTTGTTTGAACCGCACGATGTAAGCAAGTATTCTTTATGTCTTTCTAAAGGATTCATACTTCTCCAAAATTGGAAGAACTTTCAGCGGTACGATAACATTGCAGATAACCTCGTTGCGCAATTCCGGAATTTCATCACCATTTAGTTCATCGATGCAAACATTTGATATCTCACAAGTACGTAAAAACTCCGGACCATTCCACCACATCTCATTTGAAACCAGTAGCGACGCCGATTGACCCCTTGATATAACATCTGCAGGGTTTTGATGTGTCCGAACATAACGCCAAATGAATGCTCGGTTCTCGTTGATCTCGGCTACACGATTTCGTACAAAAACATTCAGACGCTCCATCGGCTTTTTCAACCATGCCAGAACTATTTGGCTATCCGACCACAAGTTAATCGTTTCGAAATTAAAATCCTTTAATGCTTCCAGTACTTTTTTCACAAGACGACAAAGCAATAACGCTGCAAGCAGTTCCATTCTAGGAATTGTCACGTTCGATAAAGGGGCAACCCGAGATTTGCTGATCACTAATCTCAATTGCGCATCACCATTCCTCTCTATTGATCTTATATAAACGCAGGCTCCATATGCCTTCAAAGAAGCATCCGCAAATCCATGGATCTCAAAGGAAACTGCATTTGTACTCACTACATGTCGAGGAATTCAAACTTGATTCTCTGTTGGCAATGCTTCCAAAAATTATCCCATTCTTCTATCAACGGCTCAGAAATTTGATCATCCCAGTCCAACTTTGCTAACCATAGCTTTTGCATCAAAATCTTTGCCAACACAACCACTGGAGAAATAAGCCCCAATGGGTCAAATATTTTTGCAATGGCAGACAAAACCTCTCGTTTTGTAGGTGTTCTGCCCTTAGACGGTACCTTTGTCAAAAATATAAATTCATCATTCATCGGATTCCACATCAAACCTAACGTATTGATGATTTTGTTAGCTTCACAATCGCCGATTTTTGTTAGAGCATCCCGATTTTCAAATGGTATCGATTCCAAAAGCCTTTCATCATTCGCTAACCATTTATGAAGTGTCATACCCGCCTTTCTAAACACCTCAATGAGTTGCACTTGTGCAGCATGGACAGTCTCGATATCATTTGCCCCAAACAATCCATCGTCGACCTAAAAATTCTCTTCAATAATGGGACTGGCTAAGGGAAACCTTCTCGTTCATCTCTCGCTAGCTGCAACAACGTTCGCGTTGCTAGAAAAGGTGCTGCTGCTGTTCCGTAGGTCACCGTGGTAAGCTCAAGCACACGCAGTTGTTCATTCGGCGAGGCTCTCCAGAATACTCGTTGTAGCGGGCTGTCGCAGGGATCCACCTTTATCTGTCGAAACATTTTAGATATATCGGCACTTACCACATATTGAGGCATTCTAAAACGCAGCTTGATGGAAAGTAAGTCGTGTTGTACCTTAGGGCCGGTCATCATAACGTCGTTCAAAGACAAGCCGTTTGCTTTCGCCGAAGCATCGAACACCACACGGCACTTCGTAGTGTTCTTGGCCGGGTTCAATACAGCATGATGCGGCAGATACCACTTTTTCACGGAACCATCGTCCTCACTTTCATCAACCACTCTACAATGTCCTAACTCCTCGTATTCACTCATAAACGCTTGATATTGTTCACGTAAGGATGGATTTTTCAACAGTTTTGTTTCCAACAAATAAAACCTACGCAGCGCTACATTTCGCGAACAACACAATTGGCTTATCGATTCCCTTAAAGGCAACTGCACAACGTACCTGCCACTGGAATCACGATAATGTGTCTTCACAAAATGTTCTTCACATATCTCGTCTTCCACCTTCACGGAACGCTCACTTGTCACATCTTCAACTTCCTAAAACCTTTGCACTATTGTTTCCAAATTTTCTTTTGTCACCACATTTGTGTACACCTCACGCTCTTTGTGTCCACCTATCACCCATCCGAAATGAGTGTCCGTCATCATGGGAAGTGTTTTTGCCAATTTCACTGAAAAAGATACCATTATTTCCGAAAGACAATCCATTCCCAATAAAATGTCCACACAACTTGGATTGTTGAAATATGGATCGGCCAACATCTATTTATCCGGCAAATTCCACTTCGACGTATCGAAATACACAGATGGTATTCTACCTGTTATTTCACGATACACAAAACATGTCACGTCCATAGCAAAATCAGATTTCACTGTAAAAGTACACTTTTTCTTCACCGAAGATTCAACGTTGCCAATCCCCTTAACCGGTACGTTCACGTTTACCAAATTGACGCCTAATTTCGTTGCAAGCGCTTCAGTCACACAACTGATTTGCGATCCACTGTCCAACATCGCACGACACAACAACACCTCTTTGTTCGGTAATTCCGCGTAAAGCAAGACGGTTTGCAAGAGAACAATACTTCCTGCCGCATCGGTATTGTTCACATGCTGGCTCGCGCTCACTTGTTCGGGTTCCCTTGAACCCGGTTCTGAACCGTTGTCCCAATGCAATACCGTGTTGTGTGGTCCGTGGCACCTATTACATTTCAAATGCGATTTGCAACGATTTCGCCAATGTCCCGGTTTTAGGCAAATTAAGCAAAGACGCTTCGATCTAATAAAATTTTCCCGATCCTTTCCATGCAGTCGCATTAGCTCAGAGCACTTGAACGTTTCATGGGCACCCTTACACAATTCACACACAACTACACTGCACACGGTTGTAGCTGCATTCGATCTCATAGGCGTAACACCACTTGAGCTGGGCCCTTTCGAAACAAAACGTCCCTTTTGCCCCACTGCAACATTTCCTTGGCACCTTTCTAGAACCGACACTCTTTCTTTTAGGAAGCACAAGGTTTTTTTCATAACACGGAAGTTCGTTTCTAGGGACACTCGCTTCCCATGGTTTCTTTGTTTCAATATCTAACGCATTCGCTATCAAATGTATCACCATCGCACACGACCGGTATAGTTTTCACCCAAATACTTTAGATTTTCTACGTGACTTTCAACCGATTCAACCAAACCGCGCAAACCTACGTAACTTTCCTCATTCACTTTTTTCAAATTCAAAAGTCCACTAATATGTAAGTCTACCATACGCCGTTTGTTATCATAACGTTCGGATAACAGTTGCCACGCACGTTCATAATTACCGTCGTTTATCATTTTCTCATCTATTACCTTGGCAGCCTCACCACTCAAGGCCTTTTCAAGATGATACAACTTGATACGCGATTCTTCACTACTTTTGTCAACAATATCTTTGAATATTGTTTTAAACCGCGCCCACTCCTCATACTTGCCACTAAACGAAGGTATTGGCCGAGGAAGCGGAGCATTCACAATCACTGACGAAACGCTAGGAGCAGGTATCAATGCCTTTGGTGAAATGGACTGTGCCGCAAGGGCTTCAGATGCACTTTCTATTTCCATCATCACCTCCTCATGCAATTTCACTGTGTCCTTAAACTTGGCGTCATGCACTTCACTTTCGTCATGTTTTATGATCTCACCATAATGTTTGTTGTGTTCTTCTAAAGCACTATCGGCCTTCTTCCCGAACACTTTGCACTGTACCGCGGTCAGCGCCTTTCCCTCTTCCTTCGCCTGCCCAATGTTGTCCCTTATGCGAATCAATTCGCCATACGCAAGGTCACGCATGTGTACATGCGGCCTTACAGCAACAATTACATCCACCCAACCGGGTTGTGGCGCCGGCTTTACGGTTGGAGTGCGAGACGTCCGAGGCGTTCGAATCATGATGACGCGATTTTTACCGATATCCAGAGCACAAAGGGTCAATATCCGAAGTTCGAAGGACCAATGTGATATCTCAGCGGATATTCCTAACGCAATGTACTGAACACGGAAATCCTGTACGCACAACTTTTATTGGTTGCGACTTAACTCCTTCACGTTTTTCATCAGACTGACCCACTCCACTCGGTCACAATATAAATTTCATAATTCCCTCTCTTCTCTCACTCTCTCCTTATCTCTTCATTCCCTCTCTGTTCCCCCTTAAAGTGGTCCGGCGAACAGCAGCAACTCGCTTGCCTCGCTTCTCTGGTCCGTCCGACCACACAAGCCGCCCGCTTGCATTCTACGGTGGGTTTCGCGGAATTCTGGCCGGTGTCGATGAGATCGAATAACAATTGCGGGTGCCGCCGTTCCAGACAATTGTCGCCAAACCAGATGCCACTCGAACAGCCTTCCGTTCGCTCCTCACCCCGCACCTCTCTCTCCTTCCTCAGCCCACCCTTCTCGCCCGTTCCTTAGACCGCGCATCTCGCTCGTTCCATCGAAATGGAACAGGTTCTAAATGCAAAATCATGAAGGTGTATCATGATTTTGTTTCCTAACAGGTGCACCCAAGTACTTCTCAAAGTGTAACTAGTGCCAGCTTACCAGAGACCTGCAGTTCCATTTTAAGTGTAGATACCTCATTGAAGGAGGAAATTAAAGGTATCACCGATAACCTTCGCCGGATGACAATTCCCAGCAAATTTGTGGAGAAACATGGCCATGCTAACAGTAACCATTTTTATACTGACGGATTCTCATCAGAGCAGGGCATTGGATTTGGTATATACAACACGTGCTCCAAAGCATTCTTTAAATTACGCCAACCATGCTCAGTATATGTAGCGGAGCTTGCCGCAATCTTTTATGCCTTATTATTGATAAGTGTATGCCCTGCGGATCAATATGTAATTTTTTCAGACTGCCTAAGTGCTATGGATTAAAACGCATTTTTTTTTAATTCAATTTGTCTTATTTTTATTGGTGTATAAAAATTTTGAAAATACATTTGTGAGCATAGTTTCTAATGGTCTACGCGTCTTTTGGTTTCCTGCTCTTTAGAGTGTTTACGCATTGATTTGGCAGTAGCCTTTCTAAGATTTATGAGGTATTTTCAGTGATTCTGAGTTTTAGCTTTTAACTATTTGAACGCAGGGGAAGCCCTCATTTGTGGAGAATGTTATCTCGTTTTGAAATGCTAATCTAATCTAAACTTCCTTATATATATATATATATATATATATATATATATATATATGAACTTATAATAATAAACTTATCTAAATGAAATGAAATGAAACTTATGTACATAGTGCAACTTAAGAAGTACTAAGTATTTACAGGGATACGTTCCATTCACGTGTAGAGGTTTCTAATAATGTTAGAGCCAGATGCCGACGTAGTAGTCCTAAGTTTAGCTAAATCTTTCTCTATTCGTTCATCAATAAATTCTATGTTGGCTATCCTGTGAAGTTCTTCTGTCCGAAATCTTTTAGACAGTCCATATATTATTTTAATAAATCTATTTTGAATTCGCTGTATTCTCTTTCGATTGGTAACAGAACATACTTTCCAGATGTGTGACCCGTATGTAATGGCTGGTAGTATGATTTGCTTGTATATGAGCATTTTATTATCTAGTGAGAGTCTAGAAGAGGTGGCTATCAAAGGGTATAGACATTTAAGTTGCCCTATAGTCTTGTTGGTAATAGTTTTAATATGCTGATTGAAATTCAGTTTTCTATCTATGTTGATTCCTAGGTACTTGACTCCTGGAGTCCAAGGAATTATTACGGAGTTAAGTTTAACCGGCTCTATTTTACGATAGATTGTGCTGTCCTGCATGTTTCGTTTGTATGGAAAGACTATTGCTTGTGTCTTGGATGCATTTACCTTGATCTTCCAGTCGTTTAGATACTTAATGTAAATATCTAGACCTCTTTGTAAACCTCCTGAAAGATAACGGTACTGTCGAGCAGTATGGAGTATGGCTGTATCATCTGCGTACAACGAGATGTAGGTGTTGTTACGTAGGGTGGGAAGATCCGATGTATACAGATTGTATAACAAGGGTCCCAATACACTCCCTTGTGGGACACCAGCACAGTTATCATATGTTTCCGAGCTGTATTTACCAATGATTACCTTGGATGTTCTGTTGGACAGGTAGCTAGCAATTATACGAGTGATGTAAGTTGGAAAGTTTAAGTTCATTAACTTAAAAATTAGACCGTCGTGCCAAACATTATCGAATGCTTTTTCGACGTCTAAAAGTGCCATAGATGTTTATACGCCTTTTCTTTTGCCTTCATTAATGATATTTACAACTCTCTGCATCTGATGTGGAGTTGAGTGTCCTCTTCTAAATCCAAATTGCTCTTCAGCCAAGGCATTGGTCTCGTCACAGTAGTCAATCATTCTATGATAGATTACCCGTTCAAATATCTTGCTCAAAGTACTCAGTAGAGCAATGCCTCTGTAACTAGTCACCAACCCTGGGTCTTTACCCGGTTTGGCGATTGCAACTATTTTTGCTATCTTCCATTCTTGAGGAAAGTAGCCCAGTTCCAAGCATTTGTTGAAGATGTTAGTGACTAGATTTAGTGCACTATTACCAAGATGCTTAAGCACAACATTAAAAACCTGATCTAGCCCAGGAGCTTTAAAATTTGCTCCACGAGAAATAGCACCTTTCACTTCACTACTGGTGGTTTTGTCTCTATCTTCGAAATTGATGGGCATTTCATAAAGATTAATGTTGGCCTGCCTAACTGATTGCTCGTACGGACTTGTTAAAGTATCTCCCAACCTATGCATTTAAAAATTGTCCCGCTAAACTATTGGCTTTTTCTTCTGGTGTGAATAGGATATTCGAGTTTTCACGGAGGGGTGGAATCGGTTTTGGACGTGTTCTTAAAACTTTAGTGACCCTCCAAAAGGGATGGGATGATTTTGGCATGGCTCTGAGTTTTTCGCTAAATTGATAATTTCTGACTACCTCTAATCTCACTCTAACATCTTTTGCCAGCCTTCTGTATTCACTGTAAAGTGCCCTATCTCCTGTTCTTTGGTATTGTTTTCTCACCGTGTTTTTCATTTCAATGAGTCTCTTCGTGTCTCCATGGAGTTTCATAAGGTGTTTGTGAAGTTGGACTTCAGGCACTGAACGTCTCACTGCTTCCTCGATGTTGGTGTCTAGTCTCTGCAATGCATCATCTATGTCATCAGTGGAGCTCAGCGAGACATCTACGTGTTTGTGTTCATTCATCCACGACTCAAAGGATCGCCAATCGGCTTCACGAAAGTTTCTTCCACGACGCCAAGCATGTGGAGTGTTATTTTCAACCTTTAGTACAACCGGTAGGTGGTCAGACGACAAGTCAGATATGGTGACTGGATCGTTCATTCTATCAGGCATATTTGTCATGAATATATCTATGATGGACATGCTTCGGCCGTTGACGAAGGTGGGTTGAAACGGGTGAGCTATTGTGAACAGGCCATTTTGCGCAGCTTCCCAGCTTCAATATCTGACCATTTTTGTTTCCTCGTTGACTGCCCCATACTTGGTGTTTGGCATTTAGGTCTCCTGCAATGATGAAGTGTCCACTGGAGTTTGTGAGAGATCTCAGCTCTTGTCGAAGAACAGCTGATGTTCCATCAGAGTCCTTTGCTTGTTTGGGACAATATGCAGCAAGGAATTTGAAATTTCCTTGCGTCGTGAAGATCTCAATGCCAGCTGCTTCTATGAACCAGGTGTTAGGGAGCGTTAGCGTCCTAAATTTGACGTTGCGATGTACTGCAATGCCAATGCCACCCTGAGCGGTTTGTCTATCTAGCCTTATGAAGCTGTGATTAGGGAGGTTGAAGCTCATATGTGGTTGCAAATGCGTTTCAGTTACGGCTATCACATCAATCTTTTCCTCTTCAAGAAAATTTATGAACTCCAGCTTTTTTCTAAAGATGGAGCGGGCGTTCCAGGTAGCGGTCTTAAAATCCATTGGGAAGCGCTTCCATTATGAATTGGACCAGCGTAGTTATTTGCTGATCGCGAGGGAGATGTTTAATCTCGCTTTGATAGCGTTTCCACAACCGTGTGATGTTAGTGAAAAGGATCATATCTGGAGCTGTTTCCTCTACAGAAAGTTGCTCTCGCAATCGGTTGAGCTTGTCTTGGGCTGGTTGTCTGGTCGATGTTTTAATCGTCTCATTTTGGATTTCCATTGCTTCTGCCGATGGACCAGAACAGGTTGGTTGTGAGTGTTGGGGTTTCATCTCTGAAACGTTAGGCTGTGGCTTCTTTTGGCTATGTTGTTTGCGAGGCAGCGACTGATGTTGCTGCAGCTGTTGGTGTTGTGTTATTTTATGTTGTTGCCCAGGTAACTGACCTTGTATTTCCTCACTGTGTTGCATTTGCACCATCGGGATTTGTTGGAGCACCGGTTGCTCCTGTGGTAATGATATTTGAACCTGCTGATGTTGTTGCAGAATTTGTTGCTGCAGCACGTTGATCTGCTGTTGTAGTTGTTCCACCTGCTGTTGGAGTGGATGTATGATCTGTTGGAACAACAATTGTTGTTGTTGTACCATCAGTGGCTGCTGCATCTGTAACGTTTGTTGAGCTTGCGGCTGATGTTGCAACGTGTGCAACGTTGGTTGTGGTAGTATTGTGACTGGTGTGTCTGTAGTTGGTGCAGATTGAGGTGCAGTCCAGTTTAGTCTTGAGCTCCATGCAGATGTAGTGGGCGCTGGAGCAGGGATGTAACGAGTAGTTCCTGATCGATATTTTTTGGAATCTCGATTCTCGATAAAATCACGCCTGGCTTTGCAGTTGTGATTGAGAGTGCTGTGATTTCCCTGGCAATTGGCGCAGATTCTTTGGTTTCCCAGTTCTTTAGAGCACTGATTTGACAAGTGTTCATCTCCACACTTCATGCATCGAGCCTTCATTGAACAATTATTTTTCCCGTGTCCAAACCGGAAGCAGTTTTTGCATTGTGTGACATCGTCACGTAATGGAAAGTAGCGTTCCCATCTGATGTTGATGGATTTGAGTCGCTTTACTTCCAGTAAATCATCGAGGGTTACCTGCCCTTTTGTAAAGGACACGAAGAAGTTTTTGAAGCCTGCTTTTGTAGAAAAGCTACAGTCCAAAATGCGAATCGAGACTGGACGGGGAAGATTTGTTTCTTGCAGCCACTGCTCGATCATGACTGGGGTGCCAAAACGCAACCCCTTGAGGATTACCTGGTACAGCTTGTCTCCAGGAAAATCGTGTGTGAAATATTCACGTTTCATTTGTTTCAGGCGACCAACAACTGTTTCAAAAGCCTCGCGCGAGATGCACGTGATTTTTGTAAAGTTTCCCTTGAGGAAACTAAATGTGACATTTAGTTTGCCACTGTTTGCAAGCGAGTTGAACTCAGCAAATTCCTCTTCTGAGAAATCTTTAACAATAACTGGAGGAATACGCTCCTTTTTTATTGTATTGTGTGGTGCCGCTGCCGCTGTTACGCTACCATCACTCATACTAACACCTGCTTCACTCGGTGGAACCACCACCACTTCAGCCGAAGCCTTCTTCTTCGTCTCATCCTTTTTAATGCTATCGTTTTCAGCAGGGCGTTTACGATCACGGCTTGTGGCCGGATCCGCCGTAGTTTCCATTGTTGCCTCTCTCACACACCAGCTTTGGATACACGTGCTAGCGTTTTAAGCGATTTACGCACACATTTGCAATGTATTGTCACACACGTTTAGGTTCGCCTTTACTCAGAGCAAAAACAGAAACACGTCCGTTCTCGTCGAAAGCACGAGAGCGTCTCGATTAAAACGCATTAAAATCCGTAAAGGCTGTTAAGAGCCCAGACCATTTTGTGAAAGAAATTGTAAAGGTTTTAAGGTAACTGTTTGAAAAATCGTTTCGCATATCGTTAGTATGGTTGTCTGCTCATTGTGGTATACCAGGAAATGAACAGGCAGACCATTTGGCCAAAAGGGGAGCTGCAGAAGGGTTGTTATTTGATAGGCCTATCCTTCCTTATGAGTTCTTGCAGGCCCCACTGGCGTTTTGCATGGCACGTTGGCAAAATCTGTGGGATTCGGATGAACTCGGAAGGTTTCTATATACAATCACTCCTCGTGTATGCTTGAAGCCTTGGTTCCATAACACCTCTGGCGATCGTGCGTTCATTCGAATGATGTCTAGACTTAGGTTTAATCATTTCGCATTGGGTGCACATCTCCAGCGTATAGGACTGGTCGACTCCAAGGTATGTGGCTGCGAGCTGGGATTCCACGACATGGATCATCTTTTGTGGTCCTACGTGAAATACGAGTCTGCTCGACCTGCCTTGCTGGACGCGGTCGAAAGACTAGGAAAATGTACTGAACAATTGCGAAAGTTTCGGATGATTTTGCGTGGGCTGAATATTTATCGCTGTGTGTTAAATTTCCAAAGTGCAAGAGACAGTGTATGCATTATGTTGCCCTATTTATAATGTTCTATGATTGCCACTCACGCGAGTGGCAACTCACCCGCTACTCATCATTTCCTACCGTGATCATTCTCACTTGACGAAACTCACTTTCGTCAAGTTATCATTTGACATCCAAGCGAAGCGTCAACATGTACTGATATTCCGATTCGGGATATATTAGCGGCATCGGACTGGGAATTCCTGAAGGCCATATTCAATTTCTGTAGGGAAAACGGCTTAACTGTGTGATTTTCCTTAAGCAAAATGTCTGTGAACCAACAAACATTGTTGGCAAGAGCAATCTTGCATCCTATCTGATTTCCTCTTCTTTGTCTATGTGTTACATGTTGTACATCGCATGTATGTTTGTGATGGATGAATGTATGCATGAATGTAAAAATGAATGAGTGCAATGTGTATGGCTGAGTAATCGGCATTGACGGCAGGCAGAAGATCCTTGCTTGAACGATGTTCTTGCGTGGATTTATCAGATAACTGGAACAATACAGACCCCCACCATGTCTCTTGGACCACTGATGGAAAGGACTACAACGATACAGACCCTCGCAATGTGATTTGGGCCACTAAACTGGAATATACTCGGACCACTTCGGATGGAAGGATTTAACGACATCGCTGGATTCCAAACGGTACAGACCCCCGCAATGCCATTTGGAATATGGAAACTGAAATAGACAACCGCGAAATCCGAATGATGTAGACCTTCGCCACGCTTATAGGACCACAAAATCATGGACTGGATTGATCAAAGCCAAACCGTCCGAGTACACCCGGTGCCCTGCTATGGCATGGCCCCAATAAGGTGCCCTGCTATGGCTCAGAGAAGGAAATGTCTCCCGGCCAATATTGTAGCGCCATGAACTACCTTTATATTCTCTACTATTAAGCAATACGGCCTTTTTGGACCGTTACTTCTGTATAATAAAAAAAACTGGTTTATGTCCTCAAGTTGAGCGTTTGTACCTTTATATATTCACCACATCACATCCCCCTTTCTTTTAAAATTTTCTTGGCTGGTAAATATTTCTACCGTAGCGCGATTGGTGAACTGGTATGCGTTTAGTCTCTGAGTGTTGCTGTGTGTTTTTCTCTACTTCGCTGTCTTGGTTCGCGCTATCTTCATATGCAGGCTTAAGCCGATCAATCGAGATTGACGCTTTTTTTTCCTTTCACTTCGAGTGTGTATGTTTTTTTGTTCCTGTCTTATACTTTGTAAGGACCATCATACGGAGGTGTTAGTGATGGCCTGATCTCATCTACTCGTACAAATACATGAGTACAACTATCTAAACTCGAATGTACGTAAACACCTTTGTTTGTGTTATGATTGGATGTTTGTGTTCCTGTTCCTTCCTCATCACTACTCTCAAATTGTTTACAAATTCGCACGTTGCATTCGCTATCGTTTTGTTGTGGTCGAAAAACTCTCCTGGTAGGCGTAAACAAGTACCTTAAGTTAATTCGGCAACGGTTGCTCCTATATCTTCTTTTAACGTCGATCGCATTCCTAACAAAACGAGTGGTAGTGTCTCAGTCCACCTGGATCGATCGTGGCACATTAGAGCTGCTTTAAGTTGGCGGTGAACTCGTTCGATGTTCCCGTTTGCCTGAGGATGGTAAAGAGAAGATTTGAGGTGATCAATACCGAGTGTTTCGGAAAGCTTTTTGATCAGATCGCTTTCAAACTGTCGACCGCGGTCGGTGGTGATTTTGATAGGTACACCAAACCTAGCAATCCAGTGTGTGACGAATGCGCGTGCGACGGTATCAGCCGTCATGTTTGGTAAGGGAATCGCCTCCGGCCAACGCGTAAACTTATCGATAAGGGTTAAACAATAAGCATTTCCTTCGAACGGGGGTAAAGGGCCGATGAGATCCATGTGCACGTGCTGGAATCTGTGTTGTGGTACTTCGATGTGTTCTGCTTCGGTGAAATTGTGTCTAGTTACCTTGCTTCTTTGGCATTCTATGCAGTTTTTTACGAATTGTTTACAGTCCTTTCTCAGGGCTGGCCAAACGTAGCGTTGTGAAACGAGATGCGTGGTAGCTCGAATGCCGGGATGAGAAATACCATGTATTTTTTTAATTACGTGTGCTCGGAGTGCTTCGGGAACTAGTGGTCGGATTTCTTGTGTGGAAACGTCGCAATATAGTGTACATTTTTTCGATGGTAGTTCCAATTCCTTCAGAACAATTGAGCTAGATTGTGGTGGGTTTCTTATAAATTGTTGTATGTCATTATCTATTCTCTGTAGCTCTGCCATTTTTTCGTAATCGATGGAATCGGAAGAGACGGCTTCGATGCGACTTAGCATGTCTGCAACGTTGTTTTCGTTACCAGGGATGTGGCGAATATCTGTTGAATATTCGCTAATGAAAGCCAGTCGTCGCTGCTGAGTGGGGTTAGCTCGCTCTGGACGTTGGTGAAGCGCCGTCACTAAGGGCTTGTGGTCGGTGTAAATGCAAAATGTTCGTCTTTCAAAAAAATCGCGAAAGTATTTAACTGATTCATATATGGCATACAGTTCCCTATCATACGTGCTCGCTTTTAGTATGCTGGTGCATAGTTTTTTTTGAAAAGAATGCTAAGGGTGTTATGCCTTTTTTTCCACCTGATGGAGTGCGCCTCCTATGGCAACATTCGAAGCGTCGACGTACAAGCTGAGTTTAGCATATGGTGATGGATGAGCGAGTAATGTTGCACTCGCCAATTCTTTTTTAGAGTTTTCAAATGCATTCAAATTGTCTCTTTGTTCCAGTTAAGTGGAGTATTGTCATTTCGCACATTTCCTGGTATCATTTTTTGTAAAACGTGCTGATTTGAAGCTGCGTGCGGGATAAAACGCCGGTAAAAATTTATCGTGCCAAGGAATGTTTTTAGCTTTTTTGTAGCCTTCGGTCTTGGGAAATCGATAATGGCTTGTACTTTTGATGGGTTCGGTTTGATTCCCTCCGGAGTTATTAAATGATCGAGGAAAGTTACGGAAGATTTTCCTATTTGGCATTTATCAGCGTTAATTGCTAAACCATTTTCTCTTAGGCGTTTAAAACTGTTTCGAGGTGTATTTTGTGATTTTCTATGCTACTCGAGGCGATGCATAAATCATCTATATACGGGAAAACGTACGGGAAATCGCAAAATATTGCGTGTAGGTAGCGTTGTAGGGTTTGTCCAGCGTTTCTCAACCCGAACGTCATAAAGTTAAACTCATACAAGCCAAACAGAGTGGTTATGGCTGTTTTTGGAATGTCTTGCTTTGCTACAGGAATCTGGTGGTATGCGCGCTGCAGATCTATACATGAAAAGACGTTATTGCCGTGTAGTATATTGCTTACGTCTTGTATGTGTGGTATAAGATATCGGTCTGGTTCGGTCACCGCGTTTAAGCCTCTGTAGTCACCCCACGGTCTCCAAATACCGTTAGATTTTTTAGCTATGTGCAGTGAACTGGCCCAGCTGCTTTTAGACGGTTTGCAAATGCCTTGTTCTACCATGTATTGGAATTCGGTTTTAGTTGCTTGTAGTTTTTCTAAAGGCAATCTGCGTGGGTGGCAGAAAATAGGTGGGCCAGTAGTGAGTATTTGGTGTTCCACCGTTTTAGTAGTTTTATGTTTAGTGTTCATCTTTGTGATGTCTTTGTATCGTTCAACTATGCTGGCAAATTGTTTGTTTATGCAAATTGTTGAAATAGTATTCTTATTTTGACTTTTTGTACTTTGAATCTGGAGTTTTGTCGAGTTGTCTATAATCTCTTTCTCTTAGCATCGGCTAATAGATCGTAAAACTCGAGAAAATCCGCACCTATCATAGGCGTACTGACGTCGGCGACAACAAATGTTCACGAGAATTTTCTCTCGAGTCCCAAATCAAGACTTAACGTTTTTTGCCCATATGCAGCTATTTGTGTGCCGTTTGCGGCTAAAAGTTTTCGTGAAGGCGAAGGGTTAAGTCTCTCTAGGTGGAATTTGGTAAAATATAGTAACCGATATCTCGGCGCCGGTGTCAATTAAAAAACGGTGATGTGAAACGTTATCGGTAATGTGTATTCGGCATATTTGTTCAGAGTTAGTGTTAGTGTTGCTTTCACTTCTCGCAGGTGCTAACGATGGTGAGTGCGGTTGAGGTCGATGTTACCAGGTGCGAGTGGTGTCTCACCGTGAGTGATGATGTTCTCGGCAAATCTGAGTGTTTCAGAACGTGTTGCGTTTGGTGGTATATGTGGTTCAGTGTGCAGTGCAGCCACTCCGTGGTGCGCTATGGGATGATAAAATGAATGTTAGAGTTCGTGTTGCGCTATGTGGTGATGAAATGAATGTTTGGAATGGTCTTACGTCAGTGTCTCTTGCTGGGAGTAAAAATAGAACTATTTTTTTGGTTGTGTTGGCATCAGCTCGTCGAAAAAAATGCATCGAGTGTTATGATCAGCGATTGGTCCCGTCGGCTCGTGACGGTTTTCAGCGGAACGTGCGCTCACTGCTAAGACATCGCTATGGGGGGCTTCCATAATTTTGTCAGCTATCGTAGCTTGCTCGTCTAATGACGCGGATGGCACTGCTGCTATTATTGACCGTATCGTCGATGTTAGCGCTCGCAACCAAATGTTTTATAGTATGGTGACAGGGCAATCGTCTCCTCCCATTCAACGCATTTGGGCCAGAAGTTGGCTTGGTTTTTGGTCGCCGAGGGATACTTACTTACTTACTTATCCGGCGCTACAACCGTTTTACGGTCTTGGCCTGCCTCAGGAGTGTCCGAAACCGCTCACGGTCTCGCGCCTTCGTCTGCCAGTCCGTTATCCCGGCCTTAATGGCGGACGCCTCCACGCCATCTTGCCACCTCAATTTAAGCTTACCACGCCTCTTCTGTCCTTGTGGACGGCCTAAAAAGACTTTACGGGCTGGGTCGTCCGTTTCCATGCGTACAACATGGCCAGCCCACCGGAGCCTGGCGAGCTTGATACGCTGTACGACAGTGAGGTCGCTGTACATCTCGTATAGCTCGTCATTATAGCGGCTCCTCCATTGTCCTTCCACACATACGGGGCCAAGTATCCTTCTGAGCATCTTCCTCTCGAACGTGGCTAAGAGGGTTTTGTCAGATTTGGACAGTGTCCATGTCTAAGAGGCGTTTGTGAGTACTGGTACTATATAAGTACTATATAGTCCCAGCTTCGTCCGTCGCAACAGGTTCTTTGAGGTGAACTGCTTTTTCAGGCTGTAGAATGACCGGTTGACAGCCAGCATCCTTGCGCGCAACTCAGCTTCCATGCTATTGTCGTTGCTGACCTTTGATCCCAGATAGGTGAATTGTGGGACGACTTCAAAAGTGCGTTCACCTATCTGCACGTCACGCCTACGTAGATTCTGATTATTTATTGGTAGGCCCGCTGATGTTGCCACGATCAGTTTGGTCTTTGCCTCGCTTATCTGCAATCCGAGGCTCTCTGCCGCCTGCTCGATCCCTTGGTAGGCTTCTCCCGCTTGGCAAAGAGTAACTCATTTTGATGCCTCTCGCTACCCCTGGCCCTAGTTTTGAAGGAATCTTGCGACACACTCGCACTCCACTACCCCATCCCATGGAAAAACGCTCCCACCATCGAGGTGTTGACCAAAATTTCGCTGTGTGCATGAGACACACACTCGCACTCCTCCAGCCCTCCACAGCTGAACGCTCCCACCGTTGCGAAGTTGCGAGAATTTTTGCTATGAGCGTGAGACCCTGAAGCGCCAGATATGACACTATGTGTAAAGACGATCATAATTCGATATGGTCATAAAGCGTCGATTATCGTTTCATTTATCTGGTAATGATGTTTTCACTTCATCAAAATTTTAAACATTAACAACTAGGCTGATAACAATAGTTGAAATGTAAATCAGAATAAAATCAATTCATTTGAAGTAAAATAAATTCCATTATACTTTATTTTGACCATATGATCAACACTTGTACATAGTGCCATTTACTTTGTGTTCTGCACTCTCGCGTTGTGTTTTGATCGTTCGAAACTCATTGCCAGAACGAATGCAAATTTCATTTGGGAAGGATCGGTGCCGGAAGATGCAGTGAAAATTATAAAATGTTTATAGAAAAGTGGTTAAGTAAATCGTGAAAGATGTCAACGCAGGCGTAAATGCAGTTTGTTTTGTTACTTGATCTACGGGTAAGTGTATGCATAAGACGAAGAATGATCCAAATGATGTTTGTGTTCTAATAATCGTACTGCTTTTAATGTTTGTTTATTCTTCTATTATTTTCCATCACACGTAGCTATTTCATTACCAAAGCACCTGATAACCGATCAAAGAAGGTGAATTGGGCTTACAGAGTCGCCATTTAACTTAAATATATTCGTGATCGGTAAGTTTTAAATAGTCCTAGTTTTGTTCACCATTCTAATGCTAGATATGTTATTCATTCCTCAGGAAAACGCATCAAACAGCAAGTGTTTTTCTTCTAACAGCACGCGCCATCGGTGGAGCAAGCAGCAAACGTTTCGTTCGCCCAGCACGCACCATCAAGTATTAAAATATTCCCGAATAGCTCTGTTAATAAAAAAACTGCACACTTACTGTCCGAATTTCCTGGAATTTTTTGATCGGTCTACGCTCGCGGGAATGGTGGGTTCGTTGAGGAGAAGGAAAGAAAGGGTGGGAGCGAGGATTAACCAAAAACGCGGCATTGAGAATGAGGGGAGGTGCGCTCAGCGCTCACGCTGGGACATTCACGATGCTTGAAATAAAATGTTAACAAGCATCGATTTCAAGCATTCATGTCGCGCGACATTTTGCCTAGCGGGCTGCTACATAGGAGAGCCGCAGACCAATGATGTCTATATCATCAACGTATGCCAGGATCTGGGTTGACTTATAGAAGATGGTTCCCGTATTCTCCACCCTCGAGTCACGGATGGCCCTCTCTAGTGCCAGGTTGAATAGGAGACAGGCAAGCCCGTCTCCCTGATGTAGACCTTTGGTGGTAGCAAAAGGTCATGAGAGTTTTCCATCCACCCTCACCTGGCATGTGACGTTGGTCATAGTCATTCTAACTAGCCTTATCAGTTTGGCCGGGATTCCAAATGAGCTCATAGCGTCGTAAAGTTTTACCCTGGCTATGCTATCATATGCGGCTTTGAAGTCTATGAAGAGATGGTATGTGTCGTTTCTGTATTCAGCCAACTTCTCCAAGATCTGCCGCATGGTGAAGATCTGGTCAGTGGTTGATTTTCCGTTTCGGTATCCTCTTTGATAGTTTCCGACTATCTCTTCGACGTGCGGGACAAGGCGATCCTGAAGGATCAGGGAGAATATTTTATAGGCGGTATTCAACACCGTAATACCCCTGTAGTTGTTGCAGTCCAATCTATCTCCCTTCTTGTATATGGGGTAGATGATGCCGAGATTCCAATCACAAGGCATCGATTCGCTATCCCACACCTCAGTAACCATTTGATGAATCTCGTTTTCTAGTCGTGCACCTCCATTCTTAACCAGTTCGGCTGCAATTCCATCGGTTTCGAGTGCCTTGTTATTTTTCAGCCGACGGATAGTCTTTCGTGTTTCATCTATGCTAGGTGGCAGTAGCATGACACTATCTGCTAGTGTCGCTTCTAGCTGTTCGTTAATCTGGTCATTGAGTAATTCATCAAAGTACTGAGCCCACCGCAAGAGGACCTCTGGCTGGTTACTAACCAGATCTCCATCTTTGTTGCGACAGCACGTTACCTTAGATACAACGTTGTTTCGGTGACCTGCTATCGCTTGGTAAACCTTTCGTGTCGGTCCGTACGCCTCTCTGGTTTGCTCGAGTTCCCGCATGTTTTGCTCTTCCAAAGCATGCTTCTTGGAGCGGTGAACTCGTTTCTCTTCGTGTCTGAGCCGTGAATATTTCTCTGCGCATGCCCGCGTTCTATGCCGTTGCTGCATTGCTCGGTATGCAATATTCTTACGTTCGGTCACTTGTCTGCATTCATCGTCGAACCAGCCAGATTTGGTATTGCCACGACGTGGTTGGAGTATATTTCTTGCACAGTTTATTATTTTTGTTTTTAGAGCGTTTCACCTCTCGCTCGCAGTTTCATATCTGTTTTCTGGTAGTAGAGACTCGTCTAAAGCGGCTTTGAATTCCTGTTGGACAGTAATGTCCCTTAGAGAGTCCGTGTTGAGCCGAGGCTGCGTGTTTTCTCCGCCCCCATTGGCGCGGGGGCGGGCGATTCTACAGCGTATCACTAAGGCAACCAAGTAGTGATCGGAATCGATATTGGCTCCTCGATATGTTCTGACATTTAACAGACTCGACTGTCGTCGGTGGCTTATTAACACGTGGTCGATCTGGTTGAGGGTTACTCCATCCGGGTGCGCCCATGTACCCTTGTGGATTTTCTTGCGCGCAAATTTGGTACTTCCATCTACCAGATTGTTCGCTGCGGCGAACTGGACCAATCTACTACCATTCCTACTTACCTTGGACGGCGAGTCCGCCAGTTCTCCCGTTGACCAATGTAATTTATTTGCCAAACACTTCGCAAGCGTATTCGTTGACCCAACTACTTGTCCCTTGTCTTTGTCGGATGGCCTCACCCATACACCATCAAATATCATTCCTTCTTTTGATGTCGCAATAGATGAGGATGTTGTTGCTATGGCTATATCTAAGCTCAAGCTCTCTTTCTCTCCAGGTCCCGATGGTATTCCTTCATCTGTGATTAAAAAATGCGTATTGATTTTTGTCCCATTACTGTATCGTTTATTTAGAAAGTCATTAAATTCCGGTTCCTTTCCAATGTTATGGAAATGTGCACGGCTAGTGCCTGTACATAAGAAAGGCGAAAGAACTAATGCCAAAAATTATCGCGGGGTGTCATTACTTTGTGCTTCGGCCAAGATTTTCGAATATGTTATTCACTTTTCATTCCTTAAGCGTGTAGTGCATTATATTTCACCTCACCAGCATGGCTTCATGCCCAAACGATCGACCTCTTCTAATCTCATGTCCCTAGTTTCGTTCATTTTCAACAACATGGCTTCTGGTCTTCAAGTGGACACGATTTACAGGGTTTACCTAGCCAATCCGGCATCGTCAAAGCGTTATCGGTCGCCGTAAATACTTTTTCGGGTGACGTAAACCCTCAATTGGGCACTGTCATTTCTATTCGGGCCTTGTGAAGTATGAATCGGGCATAGTACAGAATGAAAGCGTCCTACTCTTGAAGGTGTCAAATCGGTAGCTTCGGTGTGTTTGATCCATCAAGTTGTTTAAAAATACGTATTTTGCATGTTGTTTAACTTATTATGTATTATTTTAAATAGTTAACCTAATTAAATCACCAAATATATGTAAGATAGTGACGACGAAGACGGGAGCGGAATGGATGGAAGGCGACCAATACTCGAACACTAGAGAACAATGCTCGACACAACCGTATCACGACGACCGAAAACCGACCGAGGGGTGGAGGAAGTGGACCGAATGAGGGAGACCGTTGACACAGACTTCTATCTTTTCTGACGGTGTTGCTTTATTGAGTTCTGATCAACGACTGACTGCTCAGCCCAAGTTCTCTTCTTTATAACATTATTCCGATTCGCATCAGGCAATACCATTTTGCAACTATTCTTACATTCGGCCTTTCCTGATGCACTTCGATCCTCGAAGTTCTAGCCTTCTTATTCATTATCCTATCCAAATTCCTGAATTTGATTGTGAAACTCTTTACGCCTCATCATAATTGAATTCTATCTAACACCACATTCGCGTTCTTGCTTCTCCCCCTATCAAAATACTTTTTGTATCGACCTTGTTCCTTTTTTTATCTCCTTTCTTCCGTTTTTTCCTAAATCCTGCCCTTGGCGATCAAACACTTCTTCGATCAAACCCTCGGACCCACTTTTCATTATAACACACGGCTTCGAATCCAATGACGATCTTGCTCGGATTGATAACTCCGTCCATTTTTTTCGTTCCGGCTGACCGTTTCCTCGTAGTACCTCCGTTACCGAAAGAATTTGCTCGTTATTCTTGCCCTTCGTACATTCTACGAACGTCCTTGCCTTAACCGGTGTTCTTCTATCGGTAGTCGCTCGTGTCGGATATCCAAATATCGACGACATAGTCTCGCTCTTTCGCATGTCTCCTCCCGATTCCGTCGTTCTGGTGGAAAAGAGCCAAGCAAAATTAGAGTAACCATCTGTTAACATGTACCTGTACCGTTTTGTAGCGTCTTCCATCGACCCCCAATAGTCCTGACATCCTGTGGGTAAAGCCGCATTCTTCTTCTCTATTAATCTCAAACAATCCTTTTGTCGTTTCAGCACTTTCTTCTTCTTGCTTATTTGCTTCAGCAAGCTGACTAATGTCTCAGTTTGATTAACCACACTTTTCAAATGTTCTCGATTTAGTTTGTGCGACTCACAAGACCTATCCACAGAAACTACACAGACAGTTTTCACCTTTTCGTCCTGTTTTTGCTTCGTACGAACCCTTGCCGTTAGTTCACTCGCGACAGTCATCACTTTCCGATCATTGTAATCCAGAATGTTTCCGTCTTTTCCTAACCACTTGTTCACGGGCCCATCAACGGTTTCAGACGCTTTGTTCTCCACCACAATCGGTTCCCTTGTCTTGTTTTCACACACCGCGTCCATCACATCACTCATAATAATTTCTGCACTGCCATTGGCTTTACCGTTTTGCACGCTGACTCTTCTTAACAAGTTACAAAATTGAGGCGAGGTCCATCCCCAAAATCAGAGGAGTCCTTATTGTTTCGTACGGTACCAAAACCCACTGCACCTGGTAGACCCAATTGTCTAAGTTCACTTCGAGTATTGTTTCACCCAGCCCCTTTTGTGGAACTCCTCCCAGGCCCCTTAAAATTTGGTTTGACTGGTTCCACACTTTGCACCGCGGTGGAAGTTCAGAAAACACATCCCAACCCATGAGCGATACTTCACTCCCGGTATCGATCAGAGCCGTGTATTCTTTTCCGTAAATATTCACTTTCTTTGTTGGCAGCTCTCTACCTGCTACAATAGCTTGACCACCCATCACACTATAACTGTTTTTGTCACAATTTTTGGCGAAATGCCCCTCACCACCACATCTAAAACACTTCACCGGAGTACGTTCGTTTGTATTCCGGACAAAAGCGTGCGTGTCAGCTGCTGATCGTTTTTTCGTGGAACAATCTTGAGCCCGATGCCCCGGCTTGCCGCAACTGTAACACTTGCGCACACCTCCTTCCAACCTTGGCTCTTTCTGCACACTGTTCTTCTTTACCGCACTTTTCTTCTCTGCTCTTTCCATCAGCACAAGTTCTTCTTTTAATTCGGCTATACTGCGCGCTCGATAAAGGGACGCACGCACTTTTGCATCGTAAGACATACCATCCACGATGTACTCGACAACGCTACTTTCATCGATTTCCGTGTCACGAGCTATGCGCTGCTTCTCGTACACGTATTCCAACATTGTCTCTTGCGAACGTTTTACTCGTGCCATAAGTCGCCTATGCACGTCACTCGACCGCACTATTTTTCCAAATTCTTAAATCAGCTTCAATCTCATAGCTGCATACGATGTTACGTTTCTCTCCGTCGAGAGAAAACTTCGCTCAACACCAACCATTTTCCGGCGGCACATGATAAACATTTGTTCATCGGTCCAATGCGCCATACTTGCCACTCTTTCAAAATCATCAAATCACACACCAATATCTTTGGTGAGGTCATTACCATAAGGCTCAATACCTTCTTCCACATCACGGAACGAATAGGGCTGCACCAACGGTGCATGTGTTTCCCTTTTCGCAATTCTTGGCACCTCCGCCCTTTGTGACACCACCTCTGCCACGATCGATCTTGTCTCCGCGGTAACAGCAATAGGACCACCCGCCGCAGTCGTCCCACTGTTTCCCGTCTCGCTAGCCTCCGATTCCGCATCCACGTCATAATAACCCGACGCGTTCATTTCCCCGGAATTTTCTTCGCGCTGCTCATCGCTCGTTATACCGGCTTCTAACAACCGCTTAGCCAAATCCTCCTTGGTTCCAGACATTGCTAAACCCGCCGTTTCGCACATGCGAACCAAACCCGTACGCGTATATTCGCTTATCAAACGGTCCATTTTTCCCTATTTGTAACGCTCTAGAAAACAAGTGTTTTTCTCGCGCCCAAAACGCACAGCGCTAGTCACACACATAGCGCCTTTTCTTCACACAGCCACCCTTTTCCGTGCACACAGCAAACTTGCGCATCAAGCGCTAACCGTTTGCACGCAGCAAATTTGCGCACCTATCGCTAACCGTTTCTGCACACAGCAACTTCTAGCGCACACAGCGCCAAACCTTTTTCACACAGCAAACTCTCGCGCACGCAGCGCTAATCCTTTGCACACAGCAAACTCGCGCACACAGCGCACTAACGCACACCGCTCAACTTCTCGCGCATCAGGCGCTAACCGTTTGCACGCAACAAACTCGCGCACCTACCGCTAACCGTCTTCGCACACCGCAACGTCTCGCGCACACAGCGCCAAACCTTTTGCACACAGCAAACCTTCGCGCACACAGCGCTAAACCTTTTGCACACAGCAAACTCGCGCACACAGCGCACTAACGCACACAGCTATTCGCGCACACAGCGCATTTCCTTTTGCACACAGCAACTCGCGCACACAGCGCACTAACGCACACAGCTATTCGCGCACACAGCGCATTTCTTTTTTGCACACAGCAACTCGCGCACACAGCGCACTAACGCACACAGCTATTCGCGCACACAGCGCATTTCCTTTTGCACACAGCAACTCGCGCACACAGCGCACTAACGCACACAGCTATTCGCGCACACAGCGCATTTCTTTTTTGCACACAGCAACTCGCGCACACAGCGCACTAACGCACACAGCTACTCGCGCACACAGCGCATTTCTTTTTTGCACACAGCAACTCGCGCACACAGCGCATTTCTTTTTGCACACCGCCAGAACTTGCGCACCCAGCGCCTGATTGCACCGAACACCCGTACGACCGCCGCTACACTCGTACACTGTTCTTTTGTGCACAATCCAGCGCACCCAGCGCTTTGATGCCTCACCGCCTCACTCCACACAACGTCGATCGCAACCGAATTTCCAGGAAATTCACACTTGTCCCAAAATCGCGTTCGTCGTGATCCCACTTCTGACACCAAATGTAAGATAGTGACGACGAAGACGGGAGCGGAATGGATGGAAGGCGACCAATACTCGAACACTAGAGAACAATGCTCGACACAACCGTATCACGACGACCGAAAACCGACCGAGGGGTGGAGGAAGTGGACCGAATGAGGGAGACCGTTGACACAGACTTCTATCTTTTCTGACGGTGTTGCTTTATTGAGTTCTGATCAACGACTGACTGCTCAGCCCAAGTTCTCTTCTTTATAACATTATTCCGATTCGCATCAGGCAATACCATTTTGCTACTATTCTTACATATATTATATTTTTTTAAATATAAAATCAAATTGCATTGTACGGGTTTGAATTATAAATTTAAAAAAAGGAATTTGAATAATATTTTATGTGATTAAACTTAAAAATAGTGAATTCTTACAAATCAGTTCAACTACTAGCAAAAAAGTATTGTTTTACAGCTAGAAAGCAACAAAATATAAAGGCCCAATTCATTCTGTACTTTGCCCGATTCATACTTCACAAGGCCCGAATAGAAATGACAGTGCCCAATTGAGGGTTTACGACGCCGGAAACAGTATTTACGGCGACCGATAACGCTTTGACGATGACGGATTGGCTAGGTAAACCCTGTATACTGATTTCAAGGCAGCATTTGATAGCGTTCCTATCAATTTGTTATTGGCCAAATTTGCTAAACTGGGATTTAATGATTCTATGGTCGCCTGGTTGAAGTCCTATCTAGTTGGAAGATCTTACCGAGTCCGTGTCGTAAATTGTCTATCAAACCGCTTTGTGGGCCTGTCTGGTGTTCCGCAAGGGAGCGTTTTAAGCCCCCTTTTGTTTGTCTTGTTTGTAAATGACTGTGTAAATGTGCTTCCCCCCGATGGTCTTCTTATGTATGCGGATGACCTAAAAATTCTAAAATCTTTCCTGTCTCTTCTTCTGAGGATTGTTGTGAACTTCAAAATGTACTTTCCTTTTTCTCTGTTTGGTATGAACATAATTGCTTGCGTCTTTGTCCACTAAAATGCAACACCATCTCGTTTGGTCGGTCCACCCGTAAGGTACTTTGGAACTACACGTTGAGTGATATTCCCATCAATCGTGTAACTTGCGTCAAAGATCTTGGCGTCTGGTTGGATGAAAAGCTTACGTTCAAAGACCATATCGACTTTGTCACGAGCAAAGCTTACCGTACTTTGGGCCTTATTACCCGTCTGTCTAATTTTATCCGTGATCCCTTGTGTCTTAAGTCTCTCTATTGTTGCTGGGTACGCCCTATTCTCGATTACGCTTGTGTGGTTTGGTTGAGGCGTTTTCTTTCGGGTCATGATAATGCAGTAATCCCGTCTTATCCACATCGTTGTTGACTCTTGGGTCTGGACTCGATAAAAACTCGCCACTCGCACTTGCAAGCTTGTTTCATTGCCAGCGTCATCCTTAATGAGCTTGATGTTCCTTATCTCTTATCTGCCATTTCCTTGTATGCCCCTTCCCGCCATCTTCGCAATAGGCCACCTCTCTATATTCTATGTATATGTCGTAGCAATGCTTACCACGCCTGTTCTACACACCTTTCCCTAGCCACCGAATCTCTTGTAGAGCTACGAGGTCCATGCTCAGTGTGGCTAAGGCATCATCAAGTTTTTTTTAAGGCTCCGGCTTCGCTTAGAGTGCGTACGTTCCATGAGTCCATTTTTAGAGTAGTCCTGGGGCATTGCGTAGGGCCGGTATCGTTGGTTCCGTTTCGATGATTCCTGGTGCTTTCCGTAGTCTATAAATCGATGGGACTGGGTGACTGGCCCCGCGCCCACGTGACCGTTTTGTTTAGCGTCGGGTTGCGATGGCGGAGTGAAAGTGTTTGGCTTGAGACCTGAGTGCAACAATAACTACATTAAACTTGTGCTTGTCGAGTTTCACTGCATTCACGAAAAACGCTGCCTCGAGACACACAAAAAAAAATCGTGTAAAAATTCACTTTCGATCACGATCACTTCGGGGTCACCAGTTTGGGGGTTTTCCAAGTAGGGTTTCGGATGATGAGTTTGTAGCGGTTTTACTCACGTCCGTTCTCTTAGGTTGGTGAAATAGAAGAGAGCGTTTATTCGTATAATCGTGGGGAGATTTTGTGGTCGGCTTAGAGCCCGGTATATGTCCTCAAGTTGAGCGTTTGTACCTTTATATATTCACCACAATTGGTACTGCTCATGGAGTCATAGACACAGCATGCAATGTAAAAAAAGCTTTCAGTCTTCTTCGTACACGATTCAGCGTGCATTTAACGCCACTAGCTGTAGAAAAAGAATTAACCGCGCTGAAACAAGGCTCAAAAACTATTAACTAATTCGGGAAAGAGCTAGAAAAAATGGCAGCTAAATTATCCGCAGCTCAGTTAGCTGTAGGAACTTTTTCTACGGAATTTGCCGCACATAGCATTGTCAATCCAATTATAGTACGCGCCTTTACGCAAGGTTTGAATGAAACTAACACAAGATTTTTCTTGGAAGCACGCAATCCGCTTACACTTTGCAAAGCCATATCAGATGCATTAGAATGTGAACCGATTGCAAAGCGATCAACGGCTCTTTGGTATCAAACCCCGCGCCCATCGCAACGCTATAAGAGACGCCCCCAAAACTCATACTACCCTAGGCAATCGTATAACCCATCATATAGAGGTAGACCCTACCAGCAGTATTATAGTAATCAAGGTTATGAAAACCAGCCACGAAATATTAAAAATAAAAATCAACGTGGATATAGGAGCATAAATTATTCGAACAGCCACTTTCAACAGCGAATGCCAAACGCAACATCAACTGAGCGAAGTAATAACAAAAATAGAGTGTATTTGGGAAATGCTAACGATTTGGAAGTTAGTCCAAACTCAAATGAAGAGCATGATGAAATAATTAATGTTGTAGGTTTGGAGATAGCTATGGTCGCCATATAGTATGTTCGGTTTTTGATACGGTCGCCATGTAATCTGATGAGCGTACAACGGTACAACTGATCAACGCGTACCATTGCGGTAGGTCAGTGTTTCGCTGACATGTATCGAGGTAGAATAACACTTTGTTCGAAGCGGACTTTTCGACACTTGATCGTCCAGGCGATCATAGAAACCTTTAGGAGGTTTCCCTTACTGGAAACGTTGGAGTTTAGAGGCCTTACCTTGGGTAGGGGGACATAACTAAACTCTTTAAATGAGAAGTCGATAGATGTTGGATGGGCATAGTCCTATCCTGACAGTCCGAACGATTCTGTCTTGCCACGGTCGGAATTGGTTTTATTTATACTCAATGGGTTTCATACATTTTGGTTTTGGAATGTGTTTTTGTCCTAATTAAAGGTTATTGATATGAGTTGCAATTTATACATTGTATCGGAGTGAGGTGTCTATAAATTTGTGCCTATGTTGCGCTTTTAGTGTTTTTACAAAGGTTCTGGAAAGTTTCAACTGTTCTAGCCAAGGAACGGGTGCGTTGGTCGATCTTTGCCTACACTGCGCTTTTTAGCAATAAGTTGCTATGCGTTCTCTGTTTGTCCACTTTGCCGAAGAAACGCTTGAATTACTTATGTTGCGCGTTTCGGTTGTTTTCGATAAATGTGTCTCAATTGTTTTTTCTATGAACGGTATGGTCTAGGTGTGTTGCTATGATGTGGATTGATTTGCTGATGTGTTATAATGAATGTGTTGCAATGGTGTGATTTGGCTTTCCGAAGTGTGTTACAATGTGTCTATAGCTGATAGTGTGTATTATAATAAGTTTTGTATAGCAGATATGCTACATTAATTTATTTCGTTAAATTACAATTAGATACGGGCGTTAAGGCCATGTTTTGTTTATTCCGAATTTATCGCGATCTAGTGATTGATACCGGAGCTACATGTTGCGTATTAAATTCAAAGTATGTTCCCAAGCAAGCCGTCATAGATAAAACTAATACACTAAATTTTCACGGTATCAACGGAACTACTAAATCTTTAGTGTTGCCCGACCCCTCCGCCGCACCGACCAGCCGCGAAGGTAGCTGGTGCCTGGGTCCACCGTGGAGACGAGCAGCAATTCGAACTAAGCCCCGCTTCACTAACACCGCCAGGAACTCCGTCTTCAAGATCCCTTTGGCAAAGGTTCGCGCTTCACAGCGACTGCCTTCCAGCTAGTTTCCCCAGGCTTTCGGGGGGGCTATGCAGATGGGAGGGGAACCTTTACCGCAGAAACTCTCAAGAGGAGAAGCTCAAGGAGTAGGGAGTGAGCGAGCAGAGATCGGATTCGACTTCGCCTTTCAGCCTACTGGTGTCCGCCGAGGAGTACCACTGGAGGGGTCCAATAGCGGATCAATAAGCTTTCGAAAATTATATCGTTTCGAGAGTGAAATAATATGTTGCATTTCGTTTCTCTTGCTTAGCTCATTTTGTTTATTTTCAGTTAGGAAAGGGATGATTTTACAGCGTGTATTTCTAGCGATGGATAACAATATTCTTCATTAGGCGAGGCGAAAAATATATTGCTAGGATCGAACGCGGTTCCTCTAATACCGCGCCCTGGACACCTATCTCTAAATGTAAACGAAGTAGCCGTGTAATCGAAGTAGACTTTAATATATGTAGGAACGATCGATTCATTTAGTTAGTCGCAAATCAACCATTGACGAGAACGGTCGCATAAAAGAGAAACTTGTTAAAATAAAAAACTTCCAAAGTATTTCAAAGAACAGAGTTCCTTTAGGTTATGGGCTCCTCAGTAAAGGAAGGTGCTGGCATTCCCCAGCTGAATGGAACGAACTACGGAAAATGGAGTTTTCGAGTTCGTTTGTTCTTGGAAGCTTCGGAAGTTTGGGAGGCGCTCGAAGAAGACGTGCCTGAGGCGGTCGGAGAACCGCGGAACAAGTTTTTGCGAATGGACCGGAAGGCAAAATCCTTGCTGGTTGGATTTGTTGGAGACGATTGTCTAGCCATAGTCGAAGAAAAGGGAACAGCCAAGGAAATGTGGAAAGCCCTTGAAGACACTTTTGCGAAGAAGTCGGGGGTAAGCCAGACGATCTTGCGCAAACGGTTGGCCACGTTACGTATGAAGGAAGGATCGTCAATGCGAAACCATCTTGCCGAATTCGACGACCTGGTGCGTCAGTTGAAAACTGCAGGTGCAAAAATGGAAACAAGCGATTTGGTCTCTCAACTCTTCATAACGTTGCCGAGCAGTTACGATCCATTAGTGACAGCTCTAGAAAACATGGACGATAAAGATCTCTCCCTAGAAATTGTGAAACATCGGTTGTTAGGTGAAGAATCGAAGAGAACAGATCGAGCAGACTACTGTGGCGAAGAAAAATCAACAGCTTTTGTCGGTGGAAGTTTTCAGAAGAAAAAGTTCAAAGGGAAATGCCATCGATGCGGAAAAGTAGGCCACATGCAAAAGGATTGTCGATCCAAAATGCAAGACAGAAACGCCAACTCTGTCTTGACAGAGAAAACTGTGAGTTTTATGGTGAAATTGCAGCTTCCAATTGGAGAAAAAGAGCTCGCAGTAGACTCTTTCATCGTTGATTCTGGATGCAGTGACCACTTGATCAACAACAGAAAATATTTGAAGAATATAAGGAAACTTAACGAACCGTTCGTCGTGGACGTTGCCAAAGACGGTGTAACTTTGGTAGGCGAATACGAAGGTAGCGTTACAGGAAAAACCAAAGAAGGCATTACGGTGGAAATCAAGAACGTAATTTACCTACCGGATTTGAGAAGCAACCTACTTTCTGTCAAGAAAATGTCGGAAGCTGGAATTGATGTTCTCTTCACTCGCGAAAATGGCTGTGAGAAGGCTATAATGAAACACAAGAAGGAAGTGATTGCTGTAGCTCATATGCGGCGAAACCTTTACGAGTTGCAACTAGAGCTGGAGACGACTGGATCATCTGCAAGTATGTGTACATCTGAGGTGAGTACACTATGGCACCGTCGTCTTGGACATGCAAGTCAACACTCTATGGACACTTTAGTGCGGCATAATATGGCAGTTGGTTTAGATCCAAAGCCTAAGCAGGTTGGTTTTTGCGACACGTGTGTTCTCGGGAAACTTTGTAGAGAACCGTTTGATGGCAACCGAGTACGAGCCACGCGCCCACTAGAGAGGATACATTCAGATGTGTGTGGTCCTATTGATCCTGTTGCATGGAACGGATCCAAATATTTTGTTAGCTTCATAGATTATTTTACGCACTTTGCGGTAGTATATCCAATTAAAAGAAAGTCTGAGGTATTTGAGCGATTCAAAGAGTATGAAGCAATGGCAGCAGCTCACTTCGAGAGAAAAATAAGCAAAATAACCGTAGATCAGGGCCGAGAATATTGTTCCAGTGAGCAGCTAACCTACTACAAGCAAAAAGGAATTCAATTGCAGTGAACGTAAGCTACTCTCCACAACAGAATGGTGTTGCAGAACGATTTAACAGAACGTTGGTTGAGAAGGTCAGAACCATGCTTATTGATTCCAACATGCCAAATCGAATGTGGTCAGAAGCGGTGTTGACGGCTACATATTTGATAAACCGCAGCCCAACAAGCGCGTTAGAGGGCTATATGACACCTGCTGAATGTTGGCTGAAGGTAAAACCAGATTTTAGAAAGCTACGAATTTTTGGATGTAAGGTTTTTACTTGGATCCCGGATGAGAAAAGAAAGAAACTGGACAATAAGTGTGTTAAGGGAATAATGGTCGGCTATGCTCCGAACGGTTATCGTATTTGGGATCGAAGATCTGAGAAGATTATCATCGCGCGAGACGTTAAGTTCGATGAGAAGTGCTTCCCGTTTTGTGAAATGAAGGATGTTGAAAATCACGACAAACAAATTATTTCTATCCGTTTTCAGCAAGAGGGGGAAACGGAGGATAATAATAATGATGCTGTTAACGTAGAAGAAATCAACACCAACATGGACGAACACGATGATGCCGCCAATATCACGCAAGCACTTCAAGATGTCGCACGTAATGATGAAAACGAAACCACACCGCATGATGATTTTTATGATAATAACGAGGAATATCGCGATGCAATATGTGATGATGAATCTCGCGAAACTGGCGAAAGCGAACAATCAATAGCAACACGACATAGTGAACGAGAACGAAGGCTCCCGAGAAAATTTCGTGATTATTTCACTGGCTTTAGTGCAACAGCTGGTAGAAATAGACAGTTGTCAACTGAACCACCATGTGCGTACAGCGAAATCGTGAATCGGGAAGATTGTACATTATGGATGAAAGCTATTGAGGATGAATTGTTGTCGATGAAAACAAACGATGTTTGGACATTAGTGAAGCGACCGACATCGTGTAGACCATTGAAATCCAAGTGGGTATTTCGTGTAAAGGAGGATGAGAATGGTAATCCAGTGAAGTATAAAGCCCGACTAGTAGTGAAGGGTTTTCTGCAGAAGCCTGGAATGGATTATCACGAAACATACGTGCCGGTGGCAAAACTAACAACAATTCGAACAGTACTGGCCGTTGGTATCCAAAAGGGATGTTATTTTCATCAAATGGATGTAAAAACAGCATTCCTTCACGGCAAGCTTTAAGAAGAAATTTATATGGAAGTTCCACATGGCGTAGAAGCTGCTCCGGGCACAAACAAAAATACCATCTTGGAGCTGAAATTGAAACTATTGGAAATATTCGAGATGAAGGATTGTGGAACTTTAAAATATTTTTTGGGAATCAAGATCGACTACGATACAAATGCAGGAATTATGCAGTTGTCACAAGTTGCCAATATCGATCGACTTCTTGAAAAATTTGGAATGGCAGATTGTAATTCTTCAAGAACACCTATGGAGAAAGGTCTGAAACTTGGAACAGAAGATGCCGGTATAACAGAACCTTACCGTGAGCTTTTGGGAAGTCTCATGTACGTTATGATGTCCACCCGTCCGAATATCTGTTATCCTGTTGGATATATGGGTTGTTTTCAACAGAATTCTGGACACCAACACTGGATCGCGCTTAAGCGAATTGTACGGTATCTCCAAGGAACAAAGAATTTGATACTGACTTTGAAAAGGAACGAACAAATCGAACAACTCGTTGGATTTGCAGATGCAGACTGGGCAGCCGATACTGTTGATCGAAAATCAGTTAGTGGCTACATATTCAAGGTTTATGGAAACACAGTTTCATGGTCAAGCAAAAAACAAACAACTGTAGCCACATCATCCAGTGAAGCTGAATACGTCGCTTTAAGTGCTGCTACGGCTGAAGCTATATGGTTGAAGGGACTTTTGGAGGATCTTGGACTAAGATTTACAAAACCTGTCCCAATATTTGAAGATAACAGAGGATGTATCGGTATGTCGAAAAATTTAGAATGTAAACGGGTCAAGCACATAGATATCAAATACCATTTTGGGCGGGACCATATTGACCAAAGAGAAACTTGTTAAAATAAAAAACTTCCAAAGTATTTCAAAGTACAGAGTTCCTTTACTAACGCTTAGTTATTTATCTAATTCCGCGTAGTGCATACTAGGTATTAATAGGAATTCCTGCCCTTAGTCGAAAAATGGCCTGATGAGGACGAAGGGAAATATATTTATTCGAGGATCGAACGCGATCCTTTTTAATAGTGTACCGCATGCCTGCCGCATGCACTACTTAGTACGCTCGGATACAAAGCGCTTAGAACCATAGAGGATGCTCTATTCTAATTCACTTATCTGCCTATCGTACGCGCTACTACCACCATCACATACACAGCGCGTTCGCTTGCTTGTGTTCGCAACTGATAAGCCTGAGCGACATTTAGGGTGCATTGAAACAAGCATTTATGCTAACACGCAAAATTTTCCAATCATATTCCATGTCGTAGAAACACTTCCATGCCACATGTTTTATAATCCCACCCAGAACAGAATTTGTTACCTTTATCGATACTACATACACTGATACTTGTGTAGTGCTTAATGAAACAATTCAACCAAATGTGTACATAGCAAACACAATAGCGAATCCACAAAATGGTAAATTACCAAAACGCATAGCAAATTTTCAAAATAAGTCAGTAACAATAACCAAACTACAACCAACTATTACACCCGCTTCAGATTTCAACATCTTCGAAATTAAAACTCTGCAACATAATATTGATCATGCTAATCAAATGTTAAAGGAACTTGATTTATCACATCTACACGAAGATGAAAGAGAAGTTATTGCCAAGATTTGTCTCAAATATAATGACATATTCTATTTGCAAAATGATAAACTAAGTATCACTAAAGTTTATGAAGCGTCTTTAATTATAAAAAAATAATACTATGCCTATATATTTAAAACCATACAGGTTACCGTATGCACAAAAAGAAAAAGTTGATAACCAAATTCGTAAAATGTTAAAAAATAGAACCATTGAAGCCACACAGCCAGAATGGAGCAGTCCAATTTTATTGGTTCCCAAAAAGGCTAATGCTGATAAAAAGAAATGGAGGCTTGTGATCGATTATCGCAAAGTAAACAGTGTATTGCAAGATGATAAATTCCCTTTACCGAATATTGACGAAGTGTTCAGGCACAGCCCTGTCACTTCATATCGTGCTTAACGAAACACGAACATTCTTCGTTCAATTTCGAGTGTTCGGCTCGATCGAGTAGTTTATAAATAAAAGTGTATGTCGCGAATAACGCGTGACGCGTGTTTGCGCGCGTGTAACTGTGCTTTAGTCGCCTCACAATCGACCAAGTTCACTGTGTCCGCGAAATTTAACGTTTTTTGTCAAACCGCACTATGACTGCTCCGATAAACGTTTTGTCGTCCAGAAGGACAGTTTTACTAGCAGCTTGGCTATTGGCTAAGCACGAACAATTTTTGGCAGAATTTGACCCGGAGCGTTACGAGACGATTTTGGCTCGCGTTTGATACGCCTTGAAGCCCATTTGAAGGCTAAACGGGTGCACGCTCCGCGATCCGCAAGCACAACACCAAACACTAACCCGTTGGCAGGGATAAAGCTTCCCACCATCTCACTTCCTGAGTTCGATGGTGATTACATGCAATGGCTCACGTATAGGGACACTTTTGAGGGATTAATTCACGAAAACATGGAACTACCACCGATACAAAAGTTTCATTATTTAAGAGCTTCCGTGAAAGGCGAGGCCGCAAAGGTGATCGAAGCAATCACGATCAGCGCAGCCAATTACGAGCTAGCATGGTAAATGCTCACCGAACGATACTCGAATGAGTATTTGTTAAAGAAACGGCATCTTCAAGCACTTTTTGGTATGGCCACCGTTAAGAAGGAGAGTGCATCAACCCTTCACCATCTTGTGGACGAGTTCGAACGTCACAAGAAAACGCTCAATCATCTAGGCGAAAAAACGGAGGCATGGAGCTGCTTGTTAGAACACTTAATGTGCACAAAATTGCCTACCTCCACATTAAGAGATTGGGAGGAAAATGCCTCAACTAGCCAAAATCCTAGTTACGAAGGATTAATCGCATTTTTACAGCGCCGTATGCGAGTGTTGGAAACCCTACAAGTAAACATTACCGAAGCTCCCCCTACCGTGAACCAAACGCACTACGCACATAAACATGCTCCGCCTATGCGCTTAGCAAGCTTTCCGTCAACATCACACGACACACGCACATGCCCTTTATGCCACTCCGATCACAATTTAACGAAATGCCCCCGTTTCATGCAAATGTCACCGGAGGAACGGTACCGAAACACAATGACACTGAAATTGTGCTTGAATTGCTTGCGCGACAATCACCGTGTGCGTGATTGCTCATCGCAATACAAGTGCAGACACTGCAATTCAACACACCACTCGCTTTTACACTCTTCACAAAATTACGGCACATTTTCCACTGCAAACACGTCAGCTGCGCAAAATGCTTCCGTACGCAACACACACAACACAGACGATCACACGGCAAACACGCAACGCACTTATGCAGCAGCATTGAGGCAAACTACGGAACAAGTTCTGCTTCAAACTGCACTAGTAAACATTGTTGATGCACATGGCATAATGCATCCTGCACGCGCACTTTTAGATAGTGCCTCCCAGCCAGATTTGATGAGTAGCCGTTTTACTAACCGGATAGGTATCAAATCGGGCACGGTCGATATCACGCTGATTGGTGCTGGTCAATCGTCCACCCCGGTGCGGAAATCGATGCGCACCACGGTATCATCTAGAGCGAGCCCTTATGCGATTAACGTTGAGTTTTTGATAGTCGAGAAGCTTATTGCTGACCTGCCTGCACATGATGTGCCCACCAGCGGCTGGAAATTACCGCCACATATCATATTCGCCGACCCCCATTTCGAGAAGTCGGCACCGATCGACATTATTCTCGGTGCCCGGCACTATCACACGTTCTTTGTAAGCGGGGCGCAATATAAAATGTCATCGAATCTACCAGTCCTGATGGAGAGCGTATTTGGCTGGGTCGTGAGTGGATCAGCATCTACCTCTCAGCCAGCAACATCCAATACTTTTCACACTTCATCCGTGGTGTGTATGGTTTCACTAGAAGAATCAATAGAGCGTTTCTGGAAAGTAGAAGAACTACAGGTTAACGATGGCTATTCTCCTGAGGATCGCAAATGTGAGCAATTTTACAAGGATACAAAACAGCGAGATGAAGCTGGTCGTTATATGGTATGCTTACCTAAACAAGCAGACTTCGATGATAAGCTTGGCCTTTCGAAGGCAGCGGCATTAAGGCGGTTTAGTTTGTTAGAAAGGAGGTTAGAACGAGATACAAACGTAAAAGCGGCGTACCATGATTTCATGCGTGAGTATCTGGAGCTTGGGCACATGTCACGCATAAAAAATCCCTCCGACGACGAACGCGCGTATTATCTGCCTCACCATCCCGTGTTCAAAGCCGCTAGCTCCACAACAAAGGTTCGCGTGGTATTTGATGGTTCAGCTAAGACGTCCACCGGCTTTTCGCTAAACGAGGCGTTATGCGTCGGCCCTATCGTGCAGGACGATCTGCTCGACATAATTTTGCGCTTCCGCACATATAAGGTAGCCGTTGTTGGAGATATTGCGAAAATGTATCGACAAGTATTGCTCCATCCTAACGACCGGAAATTTGTACGCATTTGCTTTCGATTTTCGCCTCACTCGCCAATCGAATATTTTGAGCTGAATACGGTTACTTATGGCTTAGCCCCCTCATCATTCTTGGCAACCAGAACATTGCTGCAGCTTGCAAACGATGAGGGCGCCTCTTGTCCCAATGCTGCAGCTGCTTTGAAAACAAACTTCTACGTTGACGATTTCAACGGTGGTGCTGATTCCATCGGAAATGCTCGCCAGTTGCGAATCGAGCTTTCTCAATTGCTCGCCAAAGGCGGCTTCGAGCTGCGAAAGTGGACATCCAATCAGCTCGAGGTGCTCGCCGGTTTAAATGCGGATCAAATCGGCACACAGTCAGCGCGGCAATTCTTACCACACGAGACGGTAAAGGCTCTTGGTGTTTCATGGGAGCCAGAGCATGACGTTTTATCCTTCGAATCAGCAATATCCAGTGATGTGTCCATTCCGACAAAGCGATCCATTCTATCCAACGTAGCTCGCATGTTCGATCCGCTGGGCCTGATCTCCCCGATTGTCATTCGGGCCAAGATGATGATGCAGGAATTATGGTTTCAGAAAGCTGGTTGGGACGAGTATGTTCCAGATACTATCTGTAAGAAATGGAAAACAATACAAGAGGATTGGCAACTCATCTCTAAATTCAAGGTTAGTCGTTATGCGCTTCTACCTGTTGCGCGTATTCAGCTACATACCTTCTGTGATGCATCGGAGGCAGCATATGGAGCCTGTATTTATGCGCGTTGTGAAGGCGAAGGTGGGCAGATTCGCATAACGTTGCTTTCTTCCAAATCGCGTGTGGCACCGCTCAAGCGCGTCACCCTACCCCGCCTTGAACTATGCGCTGCTGTATTAGGAGCACACCTGCATCACCGAGTAAAGAAGGCGATGGGGATCAACGTTGCAGAATCTTTCTTTTGGTCGGATTCCACCATCACCTTAACCTGGATCAGCGCCACACCCAACACATGGGCAACGTTTGTGGCTAACCGGGTATCTGAAGTGCAGCATTACTCACACCCGCGGCAGTGGAGACATGTACACGGCGCGTCTAATCCTGCTGACCTGGTTTCACGAGGTATGTCAGCCGCTGATTTCCTGAAAAGCAAACTGTGGAGCTTCGGTCCGGATTGGCTATCTTTGCCCGCTTCCATCTGGCCCAACTCTAACCCGGAACCAGCCAACGAAACGAATCTAGAGATTCGCCAGGTGAGTGCTGCCGTTGTAAACACAACCACTAATCACCCTTGGTTTGCGTTGTGTTCTAGCTACAAGCGATTGCTGCGTATCGTATCATACTGCATTCGCTTCACACGTAACGCTAAGGAAAGGGCACGCACTCAGCGAACAGCAGCACAGCACCCCACACCTTTAATCGTCACACCCGAGTACATGGAAACAGCAAACACTGTGTTAAGCCGCCTAGCACAGCAGGATGCATTTTCAGCTGAACTCGGGCAGCTCAAAAGGGAAACGAAGTCATGAGGCAATCACCTTTACGGGCACTAAGTCCATTCTTTGACGAACAAGGGATTATCCGTGTAGGTGGACGTTTACGGCTATCTCAACTTCACTACCAAGCTAAGCATCCTGTTTTGCTTCCCAAGAAACATCCGTTCGCGCAATTGATCGCAAAGTATCAACACGAGGAGCTTCGTCATGGAGGAGGAAGGCTGCTCTTATCTCGAATTCGCTAAGAGTTTTGTCCGTTAGATGGAAGGCATCTTGTTAAGCACATTGTGCAGAATTGTTTTCGGTGCATTCGACAGCGACCGACACTTGAACAGCAACAACTTGGACAGCTTCCAGCGCAGCGCATCACTCCCAGCCGGCCTTTTAGTGTTACCGGAGTGGATTACGCCGGTCCATTATACCTGAAGCCAGCCCATAAACGGTGTTTGTGTGTTTTTCCACTAAGGCCGTACACTTGGAGCTGGTAAGTGATCTAACTACTGCTGGTTTTTTAGCTGCATTACACAGATTCACAGCACGACGCGGTTTACCGGCACACATACATTCGGACAACGGGAAAAACTTCGAAGGCGCGGCGAGGGAGCTTCACGAGCTGTTCGAAATGTTTCGCGATGAACAGCAGCTACATCTAATTGTGACAGATTGCACTAACCGCGGCATCAATTGGCACTTCACCCCTCCCAAGGCACCACATTTCGGCGGATTGTGGGATGCAGCTGTGAAGACCGCCAAGCGACACCTTTTTCGGCAGTTAGGCAGCACGCGACTATCCTACGAAGGCTACACAACTGTCCTACATCAGATTGAGGCGGCGATGAACTCGCGTCCTCTCCTACCTATGTCAGACGACCCTAACGTTCTATCGGCACTTACCCCAGCGCATTTCCTCGTGGGCACATCGATGCATGCTGTCCCCGAGCCGGACTACACCCATCTTCGTTCCTGCACCCTCAGCGACTTGCAGAAGTGGCAGTAATGGTGCAGCGCTTCTGGAAGCACTGGACGACGGAATACCTGCAAGAGATGCAACGTGATAACACCATGGCGAAGAGGAACGACAGCATCTTACTTGGCAGACTCTGGTCATCCTGAAGGATGATTTCCTCCCCCCAACCCGTTGGCCACTCGCACGTATCGTACATGTGCACACCGGAGACGACAAGCTGACACGGGTAGTAACACTGAAAACATCAAAAGGTATCGTAACTCGTCCGATAACAAAAATTTGTGTCTTACCTGTGGCAGAGGCCGACGAGAGCACATGCACCTAATTTCTGTTTATTTTGATTGTTTTTGTTTTGTTTGTTGACTTGCGTCAAGGGGGGGAGGATGTTCAGGCACAGCCCTGTCACTTCATATCGTGCTTAACGAAACATGAACATTCTTCGTTCAATTTCGAGTGTTCGGCTCGATCGAGTAGTTTATAAATAACAGTGTATGTCGCGAATAAACTCTCTCTTCCAATTTTGCTGCACAACGAATAACTGCTGGTAAATATTAAAGGTTTGAAAGTTACACCGAAACGCGGAAAATAAATTATCCGAAATAGTGAGATTAAACACGAAGTAATAGATACTTTATCAGGATCTAAATATTTTTCACATCTAGATTTATCACAAGGGTACTATCAATGCAAATTAAGAAAAGAAAATCGACCAATTACCGCCTTCACTACCCCAACTGGTTAGTACCAGATGACAAGATTGCCAATGGGACTAAAAATAAGTCCTTCTACTTTCTCGAGAATGATGACAGTGGCAATGTCAGGCTTAAATGCAGAACAATGTCTCTTCTACTTGGACGACATCGTCGTATTTGGGAAAAACATGCAGGAACATAATAAATATTTATTGGATGGCTTTGAGCGATTACGGCAAGTTAACCTCAAATTAATCCCGTAAAAATGTCATTTTTGAAAGAAGAAATTAATATATCTGGGACATTATATTTCCGCAGAAGGGATAAAACCCGATCCCCAGAAACTGAAATGCATCAACGATTGGCAACCCCCTAAATCCTCCGATGAAGTGAAACGTTTTGTAGCTTTCGCAAATTATTATAGAATGTACATAAAAAATTTTGCCGCTATTTGCATGCCATTAAACCGGCTAACAAGAAAAGGAATTCAATTTGATTGGACTCCCACTTGTCAAACCGCGTTTGACACACTTAAAGAACATTTTGTTAATCCTCCGGTCTTAGACTTCTCTGATTTCAGTGAAAACAATACTTTTGATCTACATACCGATGCCTCTAACAGTGCAGTAGATGCAGTACTAAGTAACCCAGGGGCCTCCAAACTTTTCAGCCCGCGGGCTGCATTGCTTCAAAAATCACTATGTTGAGGGCCATTTGATGTTACGTATAACTGATGAGTGAACGTTTAAATCTCATTTTATAACAAAATACTAACGATACTTGAACAGATTCGTGTTACTAAAGCTTGATTTTTGTCTAAGATATGTAAAAAAAATGCAATTTATTTTTGAAAAAGTCAAAATAACCTAATATTTATTCAAAATCTGGCAAAGTCATCGGGGCCGCATGTTAAGCTCTTGAGGGCCGCATGCGGCCCGCGAGCCGTAGTTTGGAGACCCCTGAAGTAACCAAAACGGGAAACTCATTTCGTTTGCCAGTAAAGCCCTTAACAAAGCCAAGCTTAATTATGCAACCATAGAAAAAGAATTGTTGGCTATAGTATGGTCCGTTAAACACTATCGTCCATATCTTTATGGAAGGCATTTCAACATTTTTACTGATCATAGACCTCTAGTCTATTTCTTTACCATGAATAACCCCTCAAGCCGTTTAACCAAATTTAGGCTAGCGTTGGAAGAGTATAACTTTAGTGTTTGCTTTTTTGCCCTATCAAGACTACCATTATCTGATCTAAAAACCATGAGATCAGATCAAGGACTCGAATATAACAATGAAATTTTGGCACAAATATCAAAAATATTACAAATCAAACAAACATTTGCAGCAGCATATCATCCACAAACAATAGGATCTTTAGAGCAAAACCATAGAAGTTTAAATAAATATTTACGAAGTTACACTAATGAGCATCATGATGAATGGGATCAATGGACTAAGTTTTACGAATTCGTTTATAACACATCAGTACATAGCACCACTAATTTCACACCTTTTGAATTAATATTTGGAAGACAAGCTAATTTACCACAAGAATTATATAAAACAAAAGTAGAACCATTATACAATATAGAACAATACTACAATGAAATGAAGTTTAAATTACAAAAATCACATGAGATTGCAAAACAAAAACTTATTCAAGCAAAATTACAACGTCAAGCTAAATTGAATGAAAATGTAAAGAAATTAAACGTACAAATAGGAGATTATGTCTATTTAACAAACGAAAATCGAAGGAAATTAGATCCAGCTTATAAAGGACCATTCACAGTCGTAGAAATTACAAATACGAACTGCATTATAAAACACAATCAAACAGGAAAAACCACAACCGTACATAAAAAGAGATTAAAACATTTTTGGTGAATAATGCACTCTTTCGTATAAACTCAATCGTACATTATTCTAAAAGGGTGGAGCTGTAGCATATCTGCTAAACAAAACTTATTGTAAGCCACACTATCAACTATAGACTCATTATAACACACTTCGGAAAGCCAAATCACACTATTGCAACACATTCATTATAACACATCAGCAAATCAATACACACCATAGCAACATACCCAGCCCATACCGTCCATAGAACAAACATTGAGACACATTTATCGAAAACAACCGAAACGCGCAACATAAGCAATTCAAGCGTTTCTGCAGCAAAGTGGACAAACAGAGAACGCATAGCAACTTATTGCTAAAAGCGCAGTGTAGGCAAAGCTCAACGAACGCACCCGTTCTTTAGCTAGAACAGTTTATACTTTCCAGAACCTTCGTAAAAACACTAAAAACGCAGCATAGGTACATAATGACAGACACCTCACTCCAATACAATGTATAAATTGCAACTCATATCAATAATCTTTAATTAGGACAAAAACACATTCCAAAACCAAATGTACGAAACTTATTTAGTATAAATAAAACCAATTCCGACCGTGGCAAGTCAGATTCGTTCGGACTGCCAAGATAGGACGTTACGCTTCCTAATCCTTCGCCTTCCAACTTATTTCAAGAGTTTAGTTATGTCCCCCTACCCAAGGTAAGGCTTCTAAACTCCAACGTTTGCAGTAAGGGAAACCTCCTAAAGGTTTCTATGATCTATGAGGTTCTGGACGATCAAGTGTTGAAAAGTCCGCTTCGAACAAAGTATTATTCCACCTCGGCTCATGTCAGTAAAAACTGACCTACCGCGACGTTGATCGATGTACAGTATGTACCGTATGTACGCTCATCACATTACATGGCGGCCGTAACTATCTCCGAACTTATTACATGACGACTGTCGCCCGGCCTCCGTCGTGCACCGACCAGCCGCGAAGGTGACTGGTCCTGGCGATGCCGTCGGCTTCCGTGCGGCAAATATATGCCCGCTGCCTTCCCGTGCTGTCGAAGTGGATGGACGAAGCGGACCCGCCGACCACGGTCTTGCACCAAGTGCCTCCCTCCCGCAGCGTCTTTACCGACAGAGATTCGCGCCTCACGGATGCCTTCCAGCTAGTTGCCCCAAGCTTGCGGGGGCCTATGCGAACGGAAGGGGAATCCTGCCAATGTCGAACACCTTGGTCAGTTGACACGAGGGAACGAGCCCGGGTAGTAAAGGAGAGGATGGTGACCACGCCTGCTCGCCAAGTAGTGTCCAGTCAAGATTGCCTTGGGTAGGGTCTCGAAGGGAGTACAGGGCTTGTGTGGAACGGATCTAAATACTTTCGGAATAATCGGAAGTAATAATTTCTTGCACAAAATTTCTCCTTTTGCTACTAACTATTTTATTTTTCTTTCACTGGAGTCGTTTACAACAAACATGCTGCTCTAGCGATTGCCTAGAGCATTTTCCGCGAAAATATAATTATATTTAGCAAATCCGTTTCTGGAACGTAAGACGAAAATAGTAATCGCTACGTGGAATCGAACCAGGGTTCCTGTGCGCAAGTTTGCCAACTTGCGCTTGTTGCCGCGCAGCACTGATGCATGTGTTCCTCAAGGAAACAGTTTTGTCGGCTAAGTAGTAGTGGTACTACTAAGCTCCGCCTACGCTCACCGTAGCCTACGCATACGCTCACTGTGTTACTCACGTAGCCTACGCATACGCTCACTGGTACTCACGTCGCGTGAGCGACAGCGACCGTGACCGTTATCTGCAATCGACGGGCAGAATATTAACGGGGCGAGTACCGGCTTCGAACGACGAAATCCGTTCGACGCTCATGAGAGAATGAGAATCATGAGATACAACTGTCAAGCATTTAAAGACGTTTATATCTACGAAGGATGGTTAAGTTTTGAATTTTGATTTTTTTGGCCGTTGGTATTGGATTTCATTCGTTACATCATAATTGGATGATTTGTTATGAATTATAAGGTAGCTTTACTCACTTTCTTTAAATTTGAATTTAAGTTATTTCAAATTTAGGAGGGACGACAGGATTGGATTTGCTTTATAAAAAAGTATAAAAATACTGATTTATTTTATTTTAAAGGCCCCGTTCAATCTTAAGGATGCTTCGGCAATAGTACCATTATTTAATGGTTTAGCGGATCAAGTTAAATCCTTTCTTAGAGCAATACATTTTGCAAAAAAAAATGTTCCCGGCAGATCAGGAGGAAACGTTAGTTGAATTCATATACACAAGATTATCAGGAAAGGCCGAAACAGGAATAAAACCAAATTTAACCATGGTAGAAGAAGTGGCAGAAGATATCAAATCGCGGTGTGAAGAGAAAATAGAGCCAAGCAAGATCATTGCTAACATGAAGGCATTAAAAACAAAGGATACCAAGTCATTATGTAACGTAATAGAAGAGCTCACAGAGAAATTGAAAGTACTTTATTTACAAAAGAAAATACCAACAGATGTGGCAAGTGAATTGGCAGTAAAAGAGGGTATAGACTCATTAATTCAAAAGGTATCAAATAGAGAAGCAAAAAAAAGCTCTTATTATAGAAACATTCGCCACAATAAACGAAGCGACTAAAATAGTGAACGAATGTGAATCTAGGCAGGATAAAGCACACATATTGGCTTATCAAGGTTCAATTAACAATAGAAATAATAATCGTGGATATCAGAATAGGAACAACCAAAACAACTATGGTCCAAATCCAAACCAACCATACCGAATCACAATAACAGAAATAATAACAACTTCAACAATCGAAATAACAACAATAACAGCTACAACAACAATCAGCGAAACAATATTCATTATAACAACAGATTTATTCAGGGATACAATAATGAAAGATACAGCTCCAACTACAATAATCAGAACAGACCAAACAACAATCTAAGGGCAATAACAAATGGATAAACAGGGCAACAGCAACGAAACAGCACTCTTTACTATTAGCTAAACTATCTAAACTTGGTTTTGGTGATGGCATTATTAGCTGGCTGTCCTCATACTTAAGTAATCGATCTTGCAGGGTTAAAACCGGGTCGTACTTATCTGAGGAGTTTTTTTGTACGTCAGGTGTCCCTCAGGGTTGTGTGCTAAGTCCACTTCTGTTTTCTTTGTTCATCAATGATGTCTGTAATGTTTTACCTCCTGATGGTCATCTCCTTTATGCGGATGATATCAAAATCTTTTTACCTGTGTCCTCTTCTTCTGATTGTATGAGTCTTCAGCATTACCTTAATGCATTTGTTCATTGGTGTTCATCCAACTTACTTCGCTTGTGCCCTGATAAATGTTCTGTTATTTCTTTCTCTCACTCTCTTTCTCCTATTTCATTTAACTATACTCTCTCTAACTCGTCTCTCTCTCGTGTTTTGTCCATCCGTGACCTTGGTATTATACTCGACAGTCGTCTTAACTTTAAACTGCAGCTTGATGAGGTTCTACTAAAAGCTAATCGAACTCTTGTGTTTATTTTACGTTTTACCTCTATTTTTAGAGATCAAAGCTTCTTAAGAAACCTTTATTGTGCTCTGGTAAGGCCTCTTCTTGAATATGCTAGCATCATCTGGAATCCTCCTACTATTGATGGCTGTTCGAGAATTGAAAGCATTCAGCGCCTTTTTACCAGGGTTGCTTTTCGTCGTTTGTTCGGTGCTGCCTCACTACCTCCCTATGAAACGCGATTGCAGTTATTCAATCTTCACTCTTTAAGCATCCGCCGCCAAGTGTCTCAGGCATGTTTTATTGGTGGCTTATTACTTTCTGATACTGATGCTCCTGATTTACTCTCGTCCATCTCGTTGTATGTTCCCTCTCGTTCCCTTCGTCCTCGTGATCCTCTGTCAATTGAAACACGTCATACTCTTTATACTTTCAATGATCCTATTCTATCCTGTTTCAGGTTGTTTAACCACTTTTACTATCTCTTTGATTTCGACTCCTCTCTCAACTCTTTCCGTAACCGTATTTTTTCTTCTAATTCTCTTTAATTATTCTTCTAAGTTTCATTAAGTTTTGATAGTCTCTACGCTCTACCTATTTTTTTTTTCTTTAATTTTTTTGCTAGGTCTAGACTAGTTTAGTTAGGCTTAGTTTTTCATGAATTATTTTGTTTATTTGTTAGGGTTTATTTAGTTTTAAGTCTGCCTTATTTAGCCTTGATGGCGGATATCGTATTAATAAATGAAATGAAATGAAATGAAATGAAATAAAATGAAACATATACCATACTACAGCTCAGATACAGGAAGTAGAGGACAATATTTTTTTAGACCAACTGGAGTCAGCTCAAACCCTACATCAATTTACTCATTAGAGCTAAATGGTGTTGATTACATAAAGATTAGATTAAGCATTGCAAATAATGAAACATCAATATTACTAGTTGATACAGGAGAATCAATTTCTTTATTGAAAGCAAGCAAATTAAAGAAAAATCATGGCCCAATACGTTCAGGCTCAATATTATTATCAGGGATATCTAACACACCAATGCACTATATATTTCAACAATCTAGAATTGGAACACGATTTAGTATTAGTTCCCGATGAATTTAACATAGGAGCAGATGGTATATTAGGAAGAGACTTTTACAAACTATACAGATGTTCAATTAATTATCATTTAGAAATGCTTATATTCACGTGTCAGGGAGTAGAAATTCATTACAACATCGAAGAAGATGATGGAAAAGGATTTATTTTACCAATCAGAAGTGAAGTGGTACGTAAAGTATATCTTCCAAACATTACAGAAGATACCATAGTATTCGCACAAGAAATTCAGCCAGGAGTATTCTGTGATAGCACTATTATTTCAAAGGATAATCAGTTAATTAAATTCATCAATACAAGGCAGAGAAATATTTAAATAACAAAAGCAGTTTTTAAACCCATTATAGAACCATTAGCAAATTATTAAATGAAACAAGTGAATAACAAAGTAGGAGAAATTAATAATGATAGATTACAAAAACTATAACAAAAAATTAAAGTAGATAAATTTCCCACTACAGAAATTTATAATTTGAAGAAAATCGTAACTGAATATTACGATATATTTTGCATAGAGGATGATCCAATTACTACAAATAACTTTTACCCTCAGAAAATTGAATTACAGGATAATATTCCTACGTATGTACCAAAACATAAACAAATATACTCACAGGCTAATGAAATACAAAACCAGGTAGACAAAATGCTTAAGAATGACATAATTGAATACTCAGTCTCCCCATATAACTCACCTTTATTATTGGTTCCAAAGAAATCAACGGATTATAACAAAAAATGGAGACTTGTAGTAGATTTCAGGCAGCTGAACAAAAAGGTTATGCCAGATAAATTTCCATTACAAAAAATAGATACAATATTAGATCAGCTAGGGAGAGCAAAATATTTTAGCACCCTTGATCTCAGGTCAGGATTCCATCAAATACCTTTAGAAAATGATTCAAGAAAATTTACAGCTTTTTCAACCGGATCAGGGCATTACCAATTTAAACGTGTACCGTTCGGTTTAAACATTAGCCCCAACAGCTTTCAACGCATGATAGCTATCGCTATGGCAGGATTAACTCCTGAGCTAGCATTTGTATATATAGACGATATAATCGTTACTGGCTGTAGTGCACGGCAGCACATCAGTAACATAGTTAAGGTTTTTGATAGGTTAAGGTCTTACAATTTAAAATTAAATCCAGAAAAAATGTTCATTTTTCAAAACAGAAGTTACTTATTTAGGTCATAAGATAACAGATAAGGGTATATACCCAGACGATTCTAAGTTTGAAACAATTAGAAACTTCCTCATACCCAAAAATGCAGATGAAGTACGAAGATTCGTAGCATTTTGTAATTATTATCGTAAATTTGTACGGAATTTTGCAAAACTTGCTAAACCTTTAAATAACCTAATAAACAAAAATGTCAAGTTTATTTGGACAGATGAATGCCAAAAAGCATTTAATAGTTTTAAAGAAAACCTTTTGTCTCCAGCAGTCTTGAAGTATCTGGATTTTACTAAAGAATTCATACTAACAACTGATGCTTCAGATGTCGCATGTGGAGCAAAATAACAGATGGAAAAGATCACCCAATCGCGTATGCAAGCAAAAGCTTCACGCAAGGAGAAAAGAATAAGCCTATCATAGAAAAGGAACTTACAGCAATTCACTGGGCAATCAATTATTTCAAACCATACCTATACGGCTGAAAATTCACCGTAAAAACAGATCATAGACCATTGGTATACCTGTGGCAACCTTGCGTATTACTGCAACGCACTGTAATGTGCCGAATGCTTTTAACCTTTGTAAGGTTCCATACACACATTTACGCTTCCGTGTCTATTGCGAAACTAATACGCGTTCCTCTATTAACACTAATACTACAAACTTATACTACCTACGCTAAGTAAGGATCATTACACTACTACCACGAAATCTTCCAGTTGAATTTGTACAGAATAAAATTAAGTTAGTCTTATCTCGCAACCTATTTCGCTCACATATCTTTCCCCGTTAAATTTCTACAAATCGAAAGAACGCGCTAAATACCTGTTTGGTATGAAAAACCCAACATCTAAACTAACAAGAATAAGACTAGATTTAGAAGAATTTGATTTTAAAATAGAACTTTTAGCAGGTAAAACTAACGTAGTAGCAGATGCTTTATCCAGAATTGTAACCGATTCTGATGAGCTTAAAGCATCAATTCCTAAAAATGAATCAGATATATCAAATCCTATCTTAATGGTAAATACTAGAGCTATGGTAAAGAAAAACAACGTTGTAGAAAACAAAGAAAACATAAAGAAAAAGGAGGAAATAATAGAAGAATATAATCCAACAAACATGTATGAAACAGACAGGCCATCTGATACAACTAAAATGATGAAAATGAAATCAAATATTAATGAAAAAGATGAATTTATTGAGCTCGTGATATACAATCACAATTATTACAAAGCGCTGGGAAAATTTAAAATACCCATAGCTTCTGCGAAGCAAAGTCAAACACTAGAGTTTGTACTGCATGAATCATGCCTAATCGCTAGAAAGTATCATAAGAATTTAGCAATTGCATCGAATGACAGATTATTCGAATTTTACTCAATGTCGACCATAAAATATATAATTAACAAAATGATAACAGACGTTCACATCGTCGTATTTACAACACCTAGACTGGTAGAAGATACAGAAGAAAAGATCAAAATAATGTCCAATTTCCACACAACACCATCAGGAGGTCATATTGGACAATTGAAGCTGTATAGTAAGATAAAGGATAAATTCAAATGGAAAAATATGAAAGCGGATATCATCAAGTATGTAAAAAGTTGTAAAGCATGCGCAACTAATAATATCTTTTTTTTATAAAAATTGTTTTTTTAAAACAAGTTAAAATCTAGTATAACATTTGGAAATTGGGATACACGTAAGGAGGACGTACAGGTTTTACAAAGAACATTTAAGGATCTCTTCATCAATCACAGCATTGTTGTTTCCAACAATGTAGATGATGTAATTTGCAAACAAACGTAGGATGGGAATCCTCTTACGTATACTAATGTGACTTAAAATAGGCAAGAGGAGGGATGGGAAGTTTAGGTTGTGGTTGGGAACGACGGCTTCTATAGCCTGCATTAGTATGCTCCAAGCCCCAGCTACCCTTGAACACAGGGCAAATCTGTGCTCCAGAGTCTCTTCCCGAGAACAGAATGAGCAGGTTGAGGAAGCACGATTCATCCTATCGAGCAGCAGTCCGTGAGACACCTTGTTGTGCACCAGCAAGTACAGCATCGACCGTTGATGTGATGATAGTTTGAAGCTGCTGACGTTTTTCCAGATCCATCGCCAATCAGTGGAAGGTGACTCCAAAGCCACTTTGGGGTCCGAAAGTCTTTCGATCATCATTTGCCGCAAACTTTTGGTCGTGATGGTAGGTACCGAAAGGTATGCGATCTGCTGAATTACCGTCCGAAGGCAAGGATATGTTGTAGCAACCTAGGTTTGGGGGATTTCCAGCATAAGCAATGTGCTGAGCCCCGACTTTTAGGTATCGCTGCTCAGCAACGTACCGATTCACCAGCAACGCCGTTGCAGTTATCGCGGGAATGTGGAGATTGAGACCACCTCGTCTGCGTGGGAGGGCCAATTGCGTCAATGGGATTCGAAATCCCCCAGACCCGTCCCATAAGAAAGACCGCACCGTCCTAGATATTAAATCTATGTCCATTGACCGTGCACTACACACCGATGCAATGAACCAAAGTTTGGGCAGAAGGAAGGTGTTTAAAAGTACCACCTTCTGAGCCAAATTCAGGTTACGGACACGGTGCAGCCTGATCACCGGAACTGTTGAACAGCGTTTTCCCAGTTATGCCCCATGGCCTCCCGTATGTTGTTGGTGAACAATATGCCGAGCAGGCGCAGTCTCTCTACTTCCCGCAGCCACGGTACATGTATTGGGGAGGCTGTTGGTGTGATGTGTCCTATGTGTAGTCCCGTAGTTTTTTTCCACGTTTAGTTTCGCCCCAGCGGTTCTGCCGAACGCTTCGATAGCTGCTTTGACTTCCTCGAGTTTGGAAAGGAAGGTTGTCACCACCGAGACGTCGTCAGCATATGCGTTGATCAGGTCATCCTGATCGCAACAAATGATTTCTAATCTGGTGATGAGCGGATTAAGGTAAAGGACAAAAAAGTGCATGGATAAAGGATCGCCCTGTCTGACAGAACGTCGGATGGGTAAGGATGGGGAAAGGTTTCCATTCACAAGGATACGGGAGGAGGATCGTTCACCAACTGTTCGCAAAAGTCGCACTAGTCCTGGATTGAAGCCCAGAGAAGACATAGTCTGCCACAAAAAACTTCTATCAACCCTGTCAAAAGCCTGTGAAAGGTCAAAAGAAACGAGCTTACCATACTTTCGTTGATTCCTGAGATCAACCACCCGCTCCTTAACAGAGAGCACAGCTTGAAAAATGTTGCAAGGTTTGTTGCTACACTTTTGCGCTGTCGATATTATTCCCCACTTCCTGATTATAGAATCAAGGCGTGGTTTGATAACTCTCAACAGAAGCTTGAAGTCCGTGTTAAGCAGGGATATGGGCCGAAAACAGGAAACGGCGCCCGTACTTCCTCTTTTCCCCACGAGAACTATGACACCGTCAACAAAGTTCCGTGGAAACCCACCTTCAAGAGCCTCGTTCAAAATGAGATGTAATTCCCTATGGATTATCCCGTATGCACGAAAATAAAATTCCTTAGGGATACCATCAGGACCGGGAGACTTTCGCGACGCAGATTTTTTAATTGCATCCATTATGTCATCAGGTGTGATCTCACCCATGCAATTATTATTGGTATCACAATCCTCTGGAATGATTCGACTGCAGGTAAACGTGTCGTCCGTAGCTAAATCTTCGTCAGATTATAGTTGTGTGTAGTATGTGTGAATGTGTTGTCTGATGTCTCCTTCTTGATCAATCACTCTGCCATCTTCAGACAAAAGTTTGTCAATTACGATACGAGTTCGCCTGCGTTCCTCAAGTTGAAACGTAGACACACTCTCACCAGCAACGCGTGTCTCGTTAATTTTTTGTGTATTCTTCAGAGAAGCGTCTTTGAAGAGACAAGATTTTACCCTTGACTCTGTTAATGTTGCTAAGCTCCACAGGGTTTGTTAGGTAATTATTGTAAGAGTTTTTTTTTAAATTCTACGCAGCATGTCCATACGCAAGCGAAACGAGGAGTATTTTTGATTCGTCTTCCAGCAGAAAAACGATTTAATTTTTGGTTTGTCGAATTGAATCCACCAATCCATCCAGCAGCTGAAGTTCCTTCTTTCTTTCCTTCTGCTGTTGGGAGATTGAACAGTAAACTTGAAATGGCGTCGGGTCCCCCTTCGATCATCAGTCACAGGCTCTAAAATTTTTGTTGACGGGGGGGGGGGGGAGACGGTGGGGCGGGGTGCAAATGATTCGCCAGCCTCGGGGCCCCATCGGCCACCCTTCCAGGGGCTCTTGTCGCTAGTACTCTGTCCATACGGCATACTATAGAATGGCGATCTACGGGGCCCCTAAATCGGCGGGGCCCCAGGCGACCGCCTAGTTCGCCTACCGTTAGATCCGCCACTGAGAGCACTTTGTACCCAGGAAGCGAAATGTTGCCATAATACACTTCTTGAAAGAAAATAACATCTGCGTCAATTGATCGAACAAATGAACGCATCGTATTTATTTTTGTCGTGTTTGAGATGGTGTTTAGATTAATAGAAACAAACAAAAAACTTTCGTATCGATTCATCTCTAATAATTTTCTATCCATCAGTGTGTGTACTAGTAAGTGTAATTGTCTTTGCATTTTTCGGTGGTCGCCCAGGTTTACGCCTGACTATTCCCTTGATCGATGCATTAGACGAGTCACTGTCTGTGTCGTCTACGTTTCTGCGCTTACCTTTAGTATCAGGGTCAGGATTGGTGGTGGGAGGTGTGGGAGAGGGATCTCGAGGAATTTTGAACACAGGTACTGATGATTATTTGGTATTTTTATGTATTTCGGATGCCAGACGAGAAGCGACGCACAACTACCTGCTTTGCTGGTCGAAGTTCAAGAGAGAGTTGTTTTATTATTATTCCTTTTTCTTTTGACATCTCAACAAGGTGCATATATGTTTCAAGGTAGCTAGTCATTCCTTCCCAACACTCCTCCTGAATGACTAACGAATTCAAGACAAAACAAAAACGTTATACGAATTCGTAATAAATTCGCTTCACAAACTTGTCAAACTGTGATGAAGGTAGGGGCTTCGTTAAAGCATCAGCTACCATTTCGTTCAATGGACAGTAGATCACTCTAACAGCCTTCTGGTCACTCAGCTCACGGATAAAGTTTCTTTTTGTGTCAATGTGTTTGACACGACCACTCGATCGTTCCGCCGTTGCGAATCTGATACACCCTTGGTTGTCCTCGGTCAAAGTAGTTGGTGCAGTTTGTGGTTCGCCAAAGTCCGCCAATAGACGTCTCAACCATACTGCTTCCGGACAAGCCAGGGTAAGCGCATTATATTCTGCTTCAAGGGAAGATAATGCAACACTAGTCTGGACTTTACTAGCCCAGCATACTGGCCCTTCTCCATAGAAGAACACAAAACCACTTGTAGACTTCCGGGTCTGCTTATCACCTGCCCAGTCTGCATCGGAATAGCCTTCAAGTATCCATCCGTTTCGAGGACCATAAAACAACTTGTAGTCCTTGGTGCCTTTCAAGTAACGTATTACTCTTTTAGCGGCAGCCCAATCGCTCTCATTAGGGTTTTCCACCTTTCTTCCTAATAAGCCAACGCTTAATGAGATATCGGGTCTTGCGTTTACGGCCAGGTACATAAGTGCACCTATCAGGCTACGGTAACGAGTTTTCTCTGTAAGAGACTTGCTGCATTCGTTCAATAACGTGTACCCAGTGTCCATGGGAGTCTTCGCAGGGTATGCCTCCTCCATTCCAAACTTCACTATCAGCTGTTCTATGTAAGAAGTGAGTCCCATTGCGTAACCATTATCTTTCTTTTCCACCTTGTACCCAAGGAAGTGTTTCACTGCACCAAGAGAAGTAATGTCGAACTCTTCTTTAAGACTCTGAAAAATTCGATCGATTTCTGCCTCTGATACGCTACCGATGAGCAAATCATCTACGTACACCATTAGATATACCGCAATGCCACCATTGCTTCCTATGTACAAGCAAGCAGCTGATTCGCACTGCATAAAGCCAAGCTTCAACAAGATTGCATGTAATGCTTTGTTCCAGCTTCTTGCCGACTGCTTTAAACCATATATGCTTTTACGCAGCTTGCAAACTAATCCTTCCTGACCATGAGCTATGAATCCAGGTGGTTGTCTCATGTACAAATCTTCTTCAATCAGTCCGTTCAGATACGCTGTTTTCACGTCAAATTGCTTCAAAATTAGACTTTTCTGAGTTGCAACAGCTATCATGATTCGAAGGGTAGTTTGACGAGTTACAGGAGCGAACACATCAGTAAAATCGTCTCCATATTTTTGCGAATAACCCTGCGCCACAATGCGAGCCTTATGTCTTATAACATTTCCATTCTCATCTCGTTTGAGTTTAAAAACCCACTTGGCTCCAATTGTTTTTCTGTTTTCTGGCAGGTTCACGAGCTCCCATGTTTGGTTTACATAATGTGCTTCCATCTCCTCTTGCATTGCGTTCTTCCATTCAGCAACACATATCGCTTCGCGATAATCATTGGGTTCTTCATCATGCGTAACCTTTCCTACAATGAAGTTTTCCAAATGAGATGGCAATTTACCTCGTGTGCTACGATATGTTCTTCCCGTACGATCTACAGTCAGGGTTTCTTCTTGTTTATCTTCATAAACAGATTCAGCCTCCTCGAGCTCGCCATTCGTTTCTTCTTCGCTATCTAGCTCCACGATGGCTTCTTCTTCATACATTGTGGGTTGCAAACCATTTACTTGCCCATGCTCCTCCTGTCGCCCTGACCCAATACTTTGTTCGAGAAATCGTGCATCTCGACTGATAGTTACACGGTCAGTGGTAATGTCAACAAAACGGTACCCTTTGTGGTTATCGGAGTACCCAAGAAAAACCATTTTCTTTCCTTTTGGTTCGAACTTCTTTCTCTTCTCTTCTGGAATGTGCACATAAGCTTCACATCCAAACACTCGAAGCTTTGATAAGTTCGGTTTGTACCCGGTCCACAACTCGTAGGGTGTACGATCTATTGATCTCGACGGAAGGCGATTTTGCAAATAAGCAGCAGTTAAAACTGCTACACCCCAATAGCGTTTCGGCAGTCCAGCATCTAAAATCATGCAATTTGCCATTTCTTGCAGAGATCTGTTTTTGCGCTCAGCAATTCCATTCGATTGTGGTGAGTACGGCGTAGAAAACTGTGCTTTTATGCCTTCATTCTTATAAAACTCTTGTAATACATTTCCCGTAAACTCACCTCCGCCGTCAGATCGAATGATGTAGGGCTTCCGTCCAAAAACACTCTCACACGAGCGGACATACTCTTTGATCTTGCCAGTTGTTTCGTCTTTCGATCGCAACAGGTACACTACGCAGAACCGACTGCAGTCATCCGTCATCGCCATGAAATATTTACAACCGCTAGGAGTAGGGTTCTCCATCGGCCCACAAAGATCCGTGTGTACAAGGTCAAGTGGTTTCCTCAACTTTCATTCAATCACCATCGGAAAAGGCAATCGGGATAGTTTCCCTTTTAGGCAACACTCGCACACCTCTCTTTCTCCACAGTCTTGGATGTTCACACCATCGACTAATCCATTTGTTTGCAATATTTCAACGACATCCATCGCTCGGTGTCCTAATCTGCGATGCCAAGTGTGTTGACACTTATCGGTATGATTTGCGGTAGCTACCTTGCACTGCTCAGCCATTTTCAATTTGTACAAATTGCCTTGTATTTCACCAACAGCGACGACATTGCCCTTGTCGGAAGCGATCTTACATGCATTCCCTTCAAATACAACATTGAAACCTTTCATGACTAATCTTCTGACTGAAATCAAACTACCTTCCAAGCCAGGAACATACAGTACATCGTCGATTTTTATCGCGACCCGCTTTCCTGCGTCATTCAGACCGAAAATCACTCCGCTACCTCGGCCTGTCGATTTTGTTTTCTTTCCATCGGCTAACATCACATCAGTGAAAATATCACTTTTAAATTCAGTAAAGAAATTACGGTCATTCGTCATGTGACAAGTACAGCCACTATCCACAGTCCAAGCTCCAGGAATTACTTCACCTGCCATGAAACAAACCGTATCGCATACGTTAGCATGAGCGTCATCGGGGATTTGCCTAGCATCTGTTTGTCTCGCTTGCTGTGCAGAACTTGCGTTCTTCTTCTTCGACTCTAGAAACTTTCGGCAGTTTCTGCGGAAATGACCCGACTGGTTGCAAAAGAAGCACTTCATCTTTTCAGTTTTATTCTTTACTTCTGCTTTCAACGCCTTTACTGCGTTATTGCCAACTCCATCCTGATTTTGTCGTTTCAAGCTTTCATCCCGCTAACGGCCCAAAACTATATCCATAGTTAAATCCTCCTGTGGCCGATTTTCCAACGACGTAACAAAACTGCTGTACAATAGTGGCAAAGATCGTAACAACATTATTATTCGCAGCAGTTCACTGATCTCGACACCGCTATTGTCTAATCGCTCATACAAATCCTCTACATGCTCAATGTGTTGCTCCATATCACCATCTTCAGCCAGATTTGTCGAACACAGCTGCTGAAGAAGCATCGCTTGGTTGCTTATCGTTGCCTTTTCATGATAGGCACGTAGGTTCTCCCACATTTCGAAAGCAGTCTTAGCCTTTTTGATAAAACGCAACTGATTATTCTCCACGAGCATAGCGATCGTATTTCGAGCCTTTCGATCCATCTTTATCCAAGATACGAACTCTGCACTTTCTTGAACCGGACATTCTTTTTCGATAACGTCCCATACTTCTTCTCGTTCTAACAGCGTTTGCTTCCGAAATTTCCATGCCACATAATTTGTAGCATTCAGCTTTGTAAAGCAAGCTTTCAAGCCTTCGGCAGCCATCTTGTAGCGTTTCACGATCACGGAACAACGCACAATGCCAGCGACACACCGGGAACAATTTCAGAGCTAAATACACGCCTTTTACCTTGGTGAATTCCTTGTGAAAATTAAAGCAACTATCGGATTACTGGGATACCTGGGATACGGTGGGATGTACAGGGCCCATAACCTGATGATTATCTGGTTTTTTTTTGTATTTCGGATGCCAGACGAGAAGCGACGCACAACTACCTGCTTTGCTGGTCGAAGTTCAAGAGAGAGTTGTTTTATTATTATTCATTTTTCTTTTGACATCTCAACAAGGTGCATACATGTTTCAAGGTAGCTAGTCATTCCTTCCCAACAGGTACAACAAGCGCCGTAGTGCACTCGTATTCCTTCCCCTGTGCTGATGATGTCGATGCTGTCGGTGCGCTGCTTGCTTCCGTCGGAGCCACCGTCAGAGCCCTCGGTGCTATGGTCGGTTCTGTTGGTGCTACGGTCGAAGCCTTCGGTGCTACAGTCGGAGCCTTCGGTGACACGGTCGGAGCCTTCGGTGCTACCGTCGGGGCCTTCGGTGTCGCTGTCGAGGCTTTCGGTGCTACGGCTTTGCTAGCATGCGGAGCAGCCGCATCTTTTAGCGTTTTTGCCGGAGCCTTCGATGGTGTATTGTTTCTGGATGCTGATGCTGGTGCTGTTGCTTTTGTCACTCCGGCATATGACGCGCCTTGCATTAGGCAATACCGGCAGTATGGATTTTGCCCATTGTAAGTGACAGTGGTGCGCTCGTCTGCGATGGTCATTGTTGGTCCGATTTGGATTGCCGGTGATCTAAGGATGATCTTTACCGCGATAATCCCGGTTTTTTCCCCGGCACTTTACTATCCGGACCGTACTCCGTCTCGGTGATCGAAACTACCATGCCGAAACAACACATCGCTGCTTCTATTTCAGCTCCCGTGATATACGGTGGAAGCTCGTGCAAGCGCACTTCCGTTGCACCGTCTTCCAGTAGAATTGCCAGCAGATAGGATGATCCGTCGATCGTTAGGGAATGCTTCCCCTGGTGTTGTGCAACGATCAGCTCCGCTTGTTGCATCGTTTCCGTCTCAACGTAAACGATTGCCGTCGAGGTGCACAATTGAATTCTTGTGACGACCTCTCCGGCTTTGAGTGTATCGACAATAAAGTCAATCACCTCTGAGCAGGAAGGGCGTCTCGGAATCCCCTCGTACACTAATTTAAAAGTGTTTGCCCTTATGGGCCGTGGTTTCATTGTCTCCATGACAATTCGTTCGCTCGTGTAGTGTCGATAAGTACTCTTGCTGTTAGAAAAAACACGTCTGATCAATTCAGCAGTCAAGAGCCAACTGTATCTTAAAACATACTAAAGAGGAAACTGTTGTGACGACAACACCCTCTAAAACTTTCAACATCATAACGATTGATACCATAGGCCCGTTACCAAAAACAGCAAATAATAATCGATACGCAGTTACGATCCAATGCGAATTATCGAAATATATCATAACCATCCCGATTCAAAACAAAGAAGCAAATACTCTAGCAGAAGCATAAGTACAAAATTTTATTCTTACATTTGGAAACTTTTTAGAAATGAGATCAGATCAAGGACTCGAATATAACAATGAAATTTTGGCACAAATATCAAAAATATTACAAATCAAACAAACATTTGCAGCAGCATATCATCCACAAATAATAGGATCTTTAGAGCAAAACCATAGAAGTTTAAATGAATATTTACGAAGTTACACTAATGGGCATCATGATGACTGGGATTAATGGACTAAGTTTTTCGAATTCGTTTATAACACATCAGTACATAGCACCATTAATTCACACCTTTTGAATTAATATTTGGAAGACAAGCCAATTTACCACAAGATTTATATAAAACAAAAGTAGAACCATTATACAATATAGAACAATACTACAATGAAATGAAGTTTAAATTACAAAAATGACATGAGATTGCAAAACAAAAACTTATTCAAGCAAAATTACAACGTCAAGCAAAATTGAATGAAAATGTAAACAAATTAAATGTACAAATAGGACATTATGTCTATTTAACAAACGAAAATCAAAGGAAATTAGATCCAGCATATATAGGACCATTCACAGTCGTAGAAATTACAAATACGAACTGTGTTCTAGAAGCAAAGTTCTTTCTTCAACTCAAACTTAAAACGTGATCTTTTAACTCGTAGTTTACTGCACTACTTTATTGCTCTAAATCTTACAACGTAGCAAAGTAAATTTCGCGGCGGATCGGTTAAAAAATTTCACGTACGCTTTCCTACGCTTTCTGACTTGATCTCATGGCGCTCGCGCGATGGCCGTTTTTCGATTCGCGCGGCGATGTTTTTTCTGCTCCCTCTAGTAACGGCAAATCGGCGACGTTTCGGTTCGGCTGTCAACGGCTTATCAATAAACACAAATTGTAAACAACAATTTGTCACTTTTCGCCGACCTCGTTGTTTTCTACAACATTCTCCCGCCCGGTACGTTGCTGGTATACGCAACTTACCCTACTAAAGTCGGCGATCTACTTCAGTTCATCGTTCAACCGTTACGCTGGTGCCGCATCACCACAAATACGTTCTGGGTCTGGTGGGTTGACCGTATCGTTCTTCATTTGTTAGGTCTACGAACGTCCAACACGGCTATCTTCGTTGCAGGTCTTTCGATGATTCCGCTTGCTGTCTGCACGGTGGCTCGCCTTACTTGGCCGTCGTTGGCTTTAACCACTTCTATCACCATTCCTTTCGGCCAACAATTCCTCGGTAGGTTGTTATCAGCAATCAACACTACATCACCTTCCTCGATCGAACGAGATGGAAGGAACCAATTTGTTCTGCGGGTCAGGGTCGGAAGGTACTCGGCTATCCATTTTTTCCAAAACAAGTTGGCGTTACACTGCGACGCTTTCCATGTCGACTTTACGGCCGTTGCTGTATCATCGAACGGTGCAGGTGACTTGATGCCGCTTGAGCTGCCCAAGAGTAAGTTATTCGGTGTTATCGGTGGTGCCAAATCGTCGTCTAACGGCACGTAAGTCAGCGGTCTCGAATTGATGATCATCTCTATTTCAGCCATGGTAGATTGCAATACTTTCAGGAACATCAACACGCTCCCCAATAGACCCAAAGGATCGCAAATCCTCACACGGACACGCAGCACCCCGCGTTTAGTCGGCAGTCTCGCTCCTGCCAGTAACTGCTCGTCGTTTCTAGGTGAGACTTTATTCGTGAATGTGTCGGCTTGCGTGTTCAACCACATTCCCAATACCTTTTCTGTTCTCGTATCTGTGCCAGCGTTAACATCCTTCTCTATCTTTAAAGGTACATCTAGCTGTTCCATCACCAAATGCGAGTTCGAGAGCCAGTTTCTAATCTCGAATCCGCCTTTCGCATGCACGTTACGTACGTCCTTCGCCAGCTTAATTGCTTCGTCTTCAGTTTCGACATTGGCGAGCATATCGTCGACGTAATGCTCCTTGACAATACATTCAAAGGCACGAGGAAACTCATCTCTATACTTTTCAGCGTTCAAATTCTTTACATAATGCGCGCAGCAGGGCGAGCACGCCACCCCAAACGTCATAACGGTAACAACATACACGTCTGGAGCTTTATCAGTCTCGCCACCGTTCCATAGAATCATTTGACTGCGCTGATCCTCGGGTCGCATAGCCACTTGAAAGAACATCTCCTTGATGTCTCCTACTACGCCTATTCGATGCTCTCGGAACTTATACAGGACCATCAGGAGGTCTACCAGCTGATCTGGACCCTTGAGTAGGAACGTGTTTAAACTGACTCCGTTAGACTTGGCGGTTGCGTCGAACACTATACGGATTTTTCCTGGCTTGTTAGGATTCGTTACCGGAAATGTCGGCAAGAACCAGTCTGTATTCCGTGTATCAGCTATTTCGCTTGGTGTGAGGCGCCGGATGTAGCCCTTTGTTTCGTAATCGTTCATCTTGTCGATGATAGCAGCTCTCAACACCGGATCTTTTTGCATTTTTCTTTGCAGGCATTCGAAACGTCTTATGGCCATGAGTTTACTTGGTGGTAGCTGAACATTGCTATACTTCCACAGTAAACCTGTTTCGTAACGATTCCCTTTTAAATGAGTCGTGGTTGCAAGGATCTCCAACGCCTTTTCATCATCTTTAGAGCCAACTGGATGGGGCGATTTGGTAATGCCCATCGAATCGATCGCAAAATATTTCTTAAGCTCGATATCGATTCTATCGTCGGTGCTATCTACACACGGGCAAACTTGTGGGCTATGATGGTTTAGGAAGCCATTCGCGCCATTACCGGTATTCGTTGGGTACGATCCATACACTATCCAGCCCAATCGTGTCTTGGCGGCAACAGGTTCATGTGGCTTTCCCTCACGGTATGTCATCGGATTACCTAGATGGCAATTATCCATACCAATGAGGATCCTAGGCGTGATGTCAGTGTATGAATTAAGCTTTAAGCCTCTCAAATGCTCGAATGTGCTTTGAAGTTTCACTGTCTCGGTAGCGCCAGACTCTGTACGGTATGCACATTTGGTAAGACATACACCTTGCCGATTTCATCACGTCCTGACAAACTTAACGATACCCTCACTGAATTCTTCACCTCTCTTTTCTGATTTCCGGTCCACCAGAGGCACAACCGATGAGGAGTTCCTTGCATGCCAAGTTCTTCTACCAAAGCATGTTCGACGAACGTGGCGGACGAGCCGTCGTCCAAGAACGCAAACGTATCAACTTTGCGGCCATTGCCATGGCCATTGCCATTGAGAGAGTTGGCCACTGAAGCGTTTGGACGTGTTTCTGCGTTGCTCCTGTGTATTGTCTGTTTTTGGTGTGATTTTGGTTTGAAATCGTTCGTTTTTGAGTTTGTGAAGCTGTTCCTATCGCAAGTTTTGCTGTGTTGCTGTGTTGAAGCATTTTGTTCCTGCATCGTACGAGAATTTCTACGAGAACGCGTGCCTGAATTTGTATTTTCTGCGTGATTTGTGTTTCATCGGCGACAGCGGTTCAGTGTTATTGACCCTGCTTAATACACTCAGAGAGTAATTCGCACCAGCTCATCAATAAGTGTCCTCTCCGTTCACTCTCACTGCTCACCTAAGTGATCGATACTCTCTCTCATAATGGACTGTGCAATCTGCTCTACTACTATCAACAAAGATCCGGTTGTTTGTATTGGCAATCTTCCTTCTTCGGAGTGCAATTCTGCCTTTCATCCGGAATGCATTAAACTTGCCGCCACTTGTGTTAAGGAGATGGCACGCAATCGTGGTCTCTGCTGGATGTGCGAGAAATGCCGTGACTCGAGATCAGATTTATTCTCAACAATTTCGTGCTTGATGAATACACTGAAAGATGAGTTGAAAAATGCAATACGGAGTGAGCTTGATCAAAGGATATCTCAGCTGGATCCAAATAGAGTGATGCCGCAAGAGCGTGAGAAAATCGCTCCGACTGTGAGTACTATCTCTCTCACCGATAAAACATCCCACACATCCACCGATACTCCTATGTCACCAACACCAACTCCCGTCAAACAGAACTCACTACCACACTCTCAATCGCGTATGCTCTCTGATAATGAACACATAAATCCAACACAAGCAATTCTTCACACCGGCACTGCCAATGATCACATCAACACAGACACCATACAATTCATTCCTGCACCTGAGCCAAAAGTTTGGATGTTTGTAACTAGGATTGCACCCACTGTAACTGAGGAGAATATGAAAATGTTCATTCTAGGAAGGTTAAAATGCACTGACTGTTCGGTGAAGTGTGTCATACCAAGAGGTCGCGTTACAAGCTCACTAAAGTATGTGTCCTTTAAGATCGGCATTCCATCGGAGTTTGGCGAGCTCGCTTTCTCTCCTTCAACTTGGCCATGCGGATTTGTTTACCGCCAGTTTGAATTTCACCAACGTACACAGAAACAATTCACACCAACACTCCCGGTATCTTGCTTTCCTGCTTCAAACAATTCAACTGCCAGAAGTTTCTCAACTACTAATTTTATGCATAATGATGTCAACTGCATAAATGTGATCCCACCAACACACACAACACAACATAGTCCATCACCGAGCCATCATCTTAAAAATGCAAACTCACCTGAAACTCACCTGACTCAAAACAATTCCTCCGGTTCGACTTTTTTAAGCCAACATTAAGTCATTCAACTGTACCTATGGAGCCAGTACTAAACACATTCAATATATTTTATCAAAACGTGAGAGGCTTACGTACTAAAACCTCTGAATGTTTTGCTAATACTGCAATCGCCGACTGGGATGTTATCGTTCTTACGGAAACGTGGCTAGATGACAGCTTTCCATCTGAGCTTTTGTTTGATAACAACCGCTTTAATACATTCCGTACGGATCGTTCTGCAGCAAACAGTAACAAATGTAGAGGTGGTGGTGTTCTCGTTGCGATCAATGCAAATTATGCTTCCTCTCTGTGCTCGACAAACACATCTACAATTGAATGCCTTTGGGTTCGAGTAAAAGTTCTTAATGTTTCGCTAATCATCGGATCATTTTATTTGCCTCCTGATCAATCAGCCAACATGGACACCATAAATGCATTCTGTAATTCATTGCACTTAACGAGAGAGAAATATAAGAATGACTTTTTTATTCTGTTCGGGGACTTCAATCAACCTAATCTTAAGTGGGATATCAACGGCAAATTTCCGACACTGAATCTTATGCTTACCCGACTATCCCCTACCAGTCAAGCTCTACTCGATGAACTAAGCTTTGAAGGTCTTCGCCAACTTAACACTGTTCTAAACCACAATAACAACATGTTAGATCTAGTGTTTGCGAACGACAAAGTTACTGATTACATGAGGCCAATCGAATTATGCATCGAAAGTATTGTTGAACCTGATGGACATCATCCAGCTTTACTTACATACTTCACGCTCCCGCAATACAGTGTGCCGTCATCTCAACCCTCACGTCAAGCAGATTTCAATTTTAGACGAACTAATTTCACTGATCTCGTTTCTGCACTTAACCAAATCAACTGGGACTCTATCGCTGACTATGACGACATCAACGACAGTGTGGCTGAATTTTCTTCTCAAATGAATGAACTGTATGAACAATTCATCCCACGGTTTAATGTTCGTGCTCATCCACCATGGACCAATTCTGCACTACGTTTGGCTAAACGTCGAAGATCACGGGCCCTTAAAAAACTGCATCGACTAAAAAACAGCACTAATCAAATAAATTTTGCTCGCGCCTCAAAAATATATAAGCAGCTGAACCGAACCGCCTACGCCAACTACGTCAGGAAAATTGAAATCAATATCAAAAGACATCCCACATTATTCTGG